>NW_022280054.1:6902361-6924114 GCF_004355925.1 Anarrhichthys ocellatus | reverse complement strand
AGAGAGAGAGAGAGAGAGAGAGAGAGAGAGAGAGAGAGAGAGAGAGAACGCAGACTATAATGGCAAAATAGGAATACCACAGTATGCTTATCACTTACCCAATTATGTGGGATTGCAAAACTAATCTACAACTCTATTAAAACAAGAGACCCTACAGCTCAGGGTTAAACAAAAACAAATTACATTACCCCCGACACACACACACACACACACACACACACACACACACACACACACACATTTCACTTTTCCTATACACTGTGCCATTCTGTCAACCACACTTGGTCCCATCCATCCATATCTCCACTAAGATTTTAGAGGAGCAGCTGTGCATAGAGTGTCAAACAGCTATATTGATATGTAGGCGCTCTTTAAAAGTTTCTTGTTTCAAACTCCCCAGTTTGATTAACAGTTGATTTGATAGCAAGGCAGGGCAGTGTCCCCCCCCCCCCCATGTACACTGACTGTGTGAGTGTGAGAGAGACCTCTGTTTTAGATGTGCACACTCAGAATCAAATCAAATTATTAAAATTGGATTACATTTCAAAGTCAGCAATTTAAAGTCAGATCTAATGAGTTTATTTTGGTGACAAGTTGGATTTTTCAATTTATATAATTTTATGTATAGAACACAAGGATTGAAATCTAATCCATGGGTAAAGTTTTAATATGCAGTTATTGTTAACGGGTAGGTATACAGTTTCTTTTATTCCTGCAAATACTTACAACGCGGCATTGATTACAGGTTTATGTTTTTTTGTAAAGCTGAACTCCATACAAAAGCAACTGAAAGGCCATGATTCACCTCATTTGAACCTGTTTTTTTTTTTGCACTCTCCTCTTCTTACTCGTTAAGTAAATGAGCTCATTTGCTGAAGAATTTGTGCATTCCCTCGTGCCGTGGTGTCAGTCTCATGGCCTTTACCTACGTGGCAATACTTTTCTGCCACCACAATAACCTCCTCTTTTCTAGGGTCAACATAGAGATTCAGTTTCTTCACTAATTCACTTCTCTCTGTCTCCCTCCCTTCATCTACTGTGACCTTAAATCCCAAATGGCTTTTTCGGTCTTTCTCTTCCTCTCTAACTGCCTGTCCTTTTCTTGTCCAGCCCTTTTCTGCGACCCCTGACCCCGTCTTTTCAAAAGTTGTTTGAAGTTCCGACTCTTCACTTCTCTTGTCTTGTCGAAGAGAAGTGTAGGTGTAATTTTCTCTTAATCTCTTCATCCCCTCCTCTCTGGAGGAGAGCTCTGTTACCTGCGGATGGAGGAAGAGAGTGGAGGATAGAGAGAAGAAGCCAGGGAGAGGGACAGGAACTGGCCTGTGACTGCCCCCAATCAGGCTTCCCTTCTCCCTCTGTCTTTATCTCCTCCTTTCCATCCCTTGTCCCTTTGCTCCATCTTTCTGTTTTTATCTTGTTCGCTCGACTCAAACTTTGTTTAATCTCTGATTTAATGTGCTGAGAAAATGCATCAGAGATAGAATGAGAAACGGAGATTAAAAGACGTACAAAACAGCTGTGGTACGTCAACAAGAATGCTAGAAAGAAAGACCTTAGCCATGAAAAGATAATGCTTCACCTTATTAAACTACATGTAAAAATGACTTTTTTTTCTTCTTTTTCACGTCAGATGAGCGCCACCAGTGAGTCTGATGTGGAGGAAAGTAGTGGTGAGGGAGGAGAGGAGAGAGAGTGGATGTGATGGACATGCACTGACGAGTCTGGCCTTTCAGTAATTGTGCCAGCCGCGGTCAGAGGTAAATGCCACACCTGGATATGTCCCGCTATAATGAGTGGAAGAGGGTATGACACATTCACAAACACTCACATCCTTGGACACACACTCTCACACACCCCTGCACAGACACATCAATATTCTTAAGGGCATTAACATGCAAATGTAGTCAGCTACAAGGACAAAAACATGTTATTACACACGACAAAGTTGGCGGGCTACCTAAGAAATGTGCTCCATCACAGACACTAGTTACTTTATCATGACTGTAATCATTAATTTCCTCTGACACTGGTAATATATTCTGATCTCGGTCAGATTATTTTTGTATATTTGAGGTGGAACAGTGAAAGCTCTAATAAGTTCGGGGTGTTGACTTATCTCAATAATGAGAGACACCAGACTATTATTAGAGACACACCTCAGGAAGATTTTCTTCTCCTCATCGACATGTTTTTATTGGAATATTTACACAATGTAAAATAAGTTTATTTCATTTTCATAACATTTTACAAATACAGAGATACATTGTTTGCCACATTTCATTGACATTAAACTCTTTTCCCAACTCATTAAACTACTTTTTAAACTCATAATAAAACAGTTTTTGAACTCATACGTTAACTCTATATTCATGCTGCATTCTTCACTCACCAACACTGAACCTGTCCCTTTCCCTTTTAGACACAAAACACAGATTGCAACTAAAAGGCTGGAAACAACACACACACACTAACTAAGAGTGCCCGAGCAAGTACAACAACTAATATCCAGTTATTGCATTGTGCCGTACAGTTGGGAAACATTCAGAGCAGCGATGTAATCTGTCCGTCTACATGTTTACTGTTTTTGCTCTACCTGCCAACTCTAAGCTTGTTCCTGACAGTCAGAAGCTGTCTTGCTCTCTGACGATGATTTCTGCTTTTATTGTAAAAAAAATGGCAACTTGACACAGGAGGTGGAGGTTGCAAGGAAAGGTAGGGCTACTGCAGAGGAAAAGGCAGTTTTGCAGGTTTGAACATATGCATACATGTGTGTTTCAGCAGTGTGTTTGGGTTTGCAAAAAAAAAAAACATTCATGTGCCAGCTTGTGTGTTCACCTGTGTGCTTTAGAGTGTTTCTTTTCCCCTCACCTGTGAGTTTGTGTCTCTGCGTGTGTGGTCCTGACCCCCTACTGCATTAGCAGATGCCAGCTCATCCTGATCCAATATATCTCATCTCTGTCTCTCGCTCTCTCTCTCTCTCGCTGTACTCACAGAGCATGTGTCCTTGGTGAGGGCTCATATTTTGCCTTTTTCTCCTCTTCATTATCTTATATTTGGACCAGAATACCTTCCTGTGAATCTTGCTTGATGTGTTAAAGTTGGTTCTTTGTATTGAAATGCATTAATCTCCCCTAAAGAGAATATATTGCATGGTGCTTTAGTTGTTGAATGTAGTGTGATACTAGTGGAACTAGACGGGTGCTCTAGTTGTTGAATGTAGTGTGATACTAGTGGAACTAGACGGGTGCTCTAGTTGTTGAATGTAGTGTGATACTAGTGGAACTAGACGGGCGCTCTCCTCCAACGCCAAATGCCCTAACGTGGAATGTTAACCAAAGTGAAAAATAATACGTGCATCCGCCCCGTGATTCAGATGCGCTCCAAATGTTAATGTGTTTTTCCTTGGCCCACCCTTGCACCTCAACCTCCTTGCCAAAGATAATGATTCGGGTGTGGGGGGTTGCAGTAATAAGTCATGTTTTTTTCTTTCCATTCATACCAAAAATAGTATATGATGGTAATACGGTTTGTAGTTCAGTTGAAAGCTGATGTGTCCCATGTGTCCAGTCAGCCTCAAAACTCTCTACCATCAATAAAAGGCCCTCCCCCAAAAAAAACAATTAAAAAGAAAAGAGAAAGAAAGCTTCTGTCATAAAGAAGACGTCAACTGAACTAAGAAAATAAATGATTTCTTTGTTCACTTTTACATAAATCATATCGACTACTTTCAGTATTTTACATGCACCAGGATATTCTGCTTAGAGGTTGCTGACAGCAAATGGAGCAGCGCCCCTAATTATCGATGAGAATGGCATCTGACAATGTTTTGTTTAGGAAAACTCTCCTCCAGCTGAATAGTTTACCGAACGTGCATTCAACCCGCATTGAACAAAAACACACTCACTTGACATATTCAGTAGTTCAGCTCATTGCTTAGTTCGGGAGATCATTTATGTTGCCCCTCGGCAACAAAATAGTCAAATGTTAGTGTAAGCCATGAGCTTAGGAGTCACGAATTATCGACATCTCTATTTCTGTGTGTCCATGTGTGTAGGATATCCTGTTGTTAGATTTATAATTGGACATTCTTTGAGCAGAACACATGCAGTGATGTCCCACACAGCAAACTGTATGTGTAAACACAAGGCCTGTACAGACTTAACCAGCAGCTACCGTTAATAAATAGGCACACACATGCACAGTCTTAAACTACATGCCGTATAAACACACATGGAAAATGAGTGAGTAGGATTCATTTTGTTTTCACTTGACGTGCAATGTGCTTGATTCATACATTTCGTTATAGATGGTTCGGAGGACAGCAGCTCATACATGCTGTATATAAAATAATCTTTCCTTCTATATGTAAAGGCAGGAGAAATAGACATGACATTTCAATGCATGTGCTTTGGTAGCTCTTATAAATGTGTATACGTGTGTGTTTGCCTTTTCACTGGTGTATCTGTTTGTCTTCCTCTTCTGCACCTGTCTCTGTGTGTCAGGTATGGTTTTCTCTGACTATGCGAGTGTGTGTTTATTTCTGATTTTCAGCTCGTCTGTCTTTCAGGATGATAATATTTGAATAGTCAGTCCTGTATGATAGTTAATAGTTACGGAAGACTAGAGGCAAATGAACAAGCCTCAGTTCATAAAGCACAGACACTTATTCACAGACACCGCGTTATTGCAAACCCTGCTTAGAACAGAAATGATTGTCTCCCCATAATATTTCACTATTGTAATAATCACGTAGCACCCGACTGTTCTCTGACCCACGGAGAATGAAACTGTGTTCGTATCAGACACAAAATACCTGCTGCTAAATGGAGGTCAACTGATATGGGGGCATGGAGTCCAACACAAAATGCCCACTGCCACTGTAATCAGGATGAGTGGGCCGTTAGATCTTAGATGAATCTTCTCACAGATGCTGGCCAGGGAAAATGTTTTTCTTTAGTCCCAGAAATCTTTCTTTGAGCAGTGGTGGAAGACAGCAATCCTATGCATGTAAACCCAGAACCAGCAGAGAGAGAAGTGGAAACATTCAAATTCATCTGCCAGTTTGTCTGATCTGCCACTTCTGATGTAAACTTCCTAATTTGTCGAGACTAAGGGGGACTGCATGTCACAGTACCAACGATGACTGAGCGTTTAAACCAGAAACAGATTTGTTTTGGGTCTGCCTTGGTGGAAGCTGCTAAGACAAAATATAATACGATCCCGGGTTAGAAATTGATGACTTTGAGGTCCATGATTTTGAAGTCTTATTGAGTCCTAAACACTGCACAGCGGACTCTACGACTCTGGTAAGCTTTCACTGTGGCAATTATTTAATCCTCTGTTGCGACAATTACAAGATAAACCGTAGAAACCTGAAGTTCATGGTACAAGGTAATCTTGCATTGCAGTGCAACAGAAGATGAAGAAAACTTTGCTGGAGCTCTCTGCATTGGCTTCCCCACTGTATCAACGGAGGGGGCTCATTTAATTTAGCAAGGGGCCTGATGGTCCTACCTTTTAAGAGCTGTGAATCTACCAAAAATGTATTTGTTTGCTTGTTTCGGTTTGTGATTGTATGATGGTCTGAATGCTTCCTTGGCGGCTTTTTTTGGAATTGTTGCAGAACAATGGCAGTATATGGCCACGTGCCTTTAGTATTGTCCTCTTCCTCGTGTCCTCAACTCTTCCATATAAACACATTTCAATTTAAAATGAGGAGATGATATGTGCCAATTCACTTATTTCTACAAAACAAACAAGCAAAAAACACTTTACTACCAGCCTAAACCGCTGAGTGACAAGGGACAAAAAGAGTCTCTAAGTAAATGGATTCTGAATTTGTGAATTAGAAGTTTGGAAAGTCAAAAAGGCCAAACACAAAGGTCTCACAAAGGCATACATCAAAATAGCTTTAAGCAAACGAGCTTTGCCGAGACTGAAACTGGGGAGGGTTGAAAGAAGTCCTTTCATGCATAACTCATCAAACCAGCACTACTGTTCTTTTATCATTATCCAGCAACCTAATGTTATGTGATGTCATTCATAATGCAAAAAGAGCAAAGAGAAGACAGTGGGCTCACATTTATTAATATTTATGCATTTCAGTACCTTGAAAGATGCTGAGATACTGCTGGCCAAAACCTTAATCAAAACATGAAATATGCATTCCAATATTTGTTAAGGCTCTGCAGTGTCTCATTTGCAGCTGAACTATTTGGGATGGAATAATATTGTGTTTCTGTGTGAATGTGTTCTTAACTTATGGCTTGACAAATGATGTAGATAGGATTTTTGTGACACCGTATTTTATACATGAAGATAACGTACGTGAACCCTGGTGCGTGTTTCTAACTGTTCGTGCATATGGTTTTGTGCACATCTTCTGCACGTGTGTGCAGCAGTTCCCCACTGTTTTGTAATTAAAGCTGAAGTCAAGTCTAATTTCCCTTACTTTGCAGTTCTGAAGGTTAATTGTGAGAGCCATGCAGCCCCTGGCAAGCTCTCTTCCATTTCAATATTTTCATGTGCAAACTACAGAGAAGATTGCTCGTGGTAAATGAGAGGATGTGACGATGCAGTAACAACAACACCATTACCCTCCCGGTACATGAAGAGAACAGGGCGAGGCAGAGACGCTACAGCCCCCCTGTTAGTGAGGGTAAACACATGCTAATGGTGAAAAAAATATGCTTAGGTATAAAGATTTCTGTGCCTGTTTGCAGTTTTGTGCACAGTGTGGGTCTTGCTCTAAAGGGTTGACAGGTCATTGGGAAACAAAGGGCCCATGATGGCACCCATGGCATAAAAGTACACTGGGTAAGAGTGCAGCATCAATAAGTCGTCTGTGCTGTTTGTCTGTTTGAAGCGGCATCAATTAAGGAATGCCTTTTTCAACTAGATGAAAGATAGAGGCAACTTTAATCAATAAATATATGTATGAATTTATTTATTGATTAAGGTCGGGACATGGGATCACAAGCGTAATGGTTTCAGACTGACCTTTAGGACACCAGGTATGCAATGCAGTCAAGAATATGTTGGTGTGTGTGTGTGTGTGTGTGTGTGTCTGCACACATGCTTGGTGCCTGTGTACATTTGGAGCTGTGGAACTGACAGCCACCCGCTAACCTTCTTGCCACGCAACCCTGTGATTGACGTCTCCATGGTGAGAAAGTGGGCGGCTGGAGCACCAGATATTACTGCGGAGGTCAGGGTTGAGCGGAGTGAGCAATCACTTCAATCTATATGTGTGTGTGTGTATGTGTGTGTCTGTGGGCAGCTTCATGTGCCAGTATCTACCTTCCCATTGCAATTTCCCCCTTGTGATGATATCAATTTGGTCGAGGGATAGCACTTGCTATTAGGCTGTAGAATTATCATTTGATGCCATTTGATACTAATACATATTTCCCACCCTGTAATAGAAAATATACAGAACGGGGGATGGAGAGAAGGGCAATTAGGTATACAGTCAGACAACTAAAACAAATGTGACCAGAATTTAAGTTCATAGACTGAGCAGCACCCTGAGGTTCAAGGCCTGAGGTTGATCCATGATGCATCAGCATCTAAAGCATTTACAACTCCTAGTCTTGGCAAGGTCCCAGTTTTTTTGTTTTCTTTTTTACTTTGTTTTAGCCTTTTGACTTTGACTTTGTTCCAGTGATACATCAATGCCACCGCAGTGGTATGCCAACATCTTTTTCCTAATATACATCTTTGCTTAATGTAGTAAGCTTGCCCCTTTCTTGCACTGTTTGGTCAATATGTATTTTCTGAAAATGAGCTATGTCAGTTTGACAGAAACTACCTTAATTTAAAAAAAACATGTATTCCA
Source organism: Anarrhichthys ocellatus (assembly GCF_004355925.1). Lineage (NCBI taxonomy): Eukaryota > Metazoa > Chordata > Actinopteri > Perciformes > Anarhichadidae > Anarrhichthys > Anarrhichthys ocellatus. The sequence continues at coordinate 6,916,277 of NW_022280054.1, read as the reverse complement.
TGCTCTAATTAGTGAACATCTCTACAGATTACCTCACTGCACTTCGGTTGCCATCTCAGAAATATTGTTTGGATTTTGATTGGAGTTGAAAATGAAAGAGAATAGTGTGTTGATGGAAAAAGAAAAGACGAAAGGCCTCAATGGAAAACAGGCTGAACATTCAGCGTAGCTGTAATTATCCTTTCACGCTTTTAACTGTCTCTTCTAATTGGACTTTCATTTGAGCCCACCTTGGTCTTTTCCCATGGACTCTGGTTAGGGTGAGCCAAGCGTGTTGTGTGTGTGTGTGTGTGTGTGTGTGTGTGCCTGCCTGCGTATGAGCAAAGCTCTTTGCTGTCAGCTCATTTGTCTTTATCATAGACAATCAGAATGGCCCCACAAGGAGAGAGTCATTATCGTCTAGTTATTGTCAACAGCACTTTCACAATATAACACACACACACACACACACACGCACACACACATTGAAACATGTGTGAGCTGCAACCTTAAATTTATCTTTATGACAGAGGTGACCACACCATTCACAAGGACAGCTTTTCAAACACACACTCAGAGAAATACAAACAGACAAATACATGTAAAAAGATACATACAGTCATCCGTTCACTCTCTTAAAAACCTCATTACGTACAACAATGTGTGTAGTCTAAATGTACCGCCACCCAATTCCAATTCATTTCTAGCAGGAGACAGACAGTCAGCCTGGTAAAGCTGATTCATAATGTATCAGGACTAATAGCCACCTGCCTGCACCACTAGCTCTTATCTGCCACAAATAATAGGCCAAGAAAAGCCTATGTTTTGACTGATCGTACATGTCCAGTGACAGGCTGAAAAAGGATGAATTGAAAATGAACATCAGATTTTTCTTTGCACTAGCTGATGGATGCATGCAGCTCAAGTGGTTGTTACCGAAAAAGGTCTACAGGGTACAGATTGTGTCTTTGTGTGTGTGTCGATCTATAAGTGAGATCCATTTTCACCTAATGCGTTTAGCAGTCATCATAGTGTAAGACATGCTTATTTTCTTCATTGGTGCCTATGGGTGATCACAGATAGATTTCTTTCAACCATAACCATATCAGTTTCGTGCTCTGCCTCGAGAGGTGTAACATCTCCCATTTCGACTTGATTGTGTCTTTTTATGAAGATTTACATTGTTACGCTTTTCATTCCTTGCACTCTTTTCCCAATCCATTCTTTCATTAAGGTGCAAATATCTGTGGTGGTCAGAGGAGCGTTAAATTATGTTTTCCGCACATTAAGCAAAATAGAAGCAGAATAGTTTTTTCATCCCCATATCATCAACTTTGAGTGGGTATTAGCACCTTAAAAGAATACTCCACAGATTTAGCAATACACTGCATTACCCACAATTCAACATGCTGGCAGAAACAAATGTAGCCTGGAGCCTTTAGCCTCAAGCAAGGATGAGGAGCAGGCTTCTGACCTCTGGTTATCTCCATTTTTCAGAAGTGCAGCCCACTCAGATTTCTTTTAAATTTCCAACTTGTAGTCTTCTGTCTCAACCGATCCTTGAGTGACATCCCTTGAAGCAATTTATCAGACCCTGAGCAGCTCCCTCTGGAGCCACTAAAAGGCTTCATATACAGTGGGTACGGAAAGTATTCAGACCCCTTTAAATTTTTCACTCTTTGTTTCATTGCAGCCATTTGCTAAAATCAAAAAAGTTCATTTTATTTCTCATTAATGTACACTCAGCACCCCATCTTGACAGAAAAAAACAGAAATGTAGAAATTTTTGCAAATTTATTAAAAAAGAAAAACTGAAATATCACATGGTCATAAGTATTCAGACCCTTTGCTCAGTATTGAGTAGAAGCACCCTTTTGAGCTAGTACAGCCATGGGAATGATGCAACAAGTTTTTCACACCTGGATTTGAGGATCCTCTGCCAGTATACGTTTTCATATAAAGCAGTACTCCTGAAGACCTGTAAACAGACTTTGATTTGAAAAATGTAAAAGAAGTTCCCCTTCATTCGCTGTTTATGTAATACACGTTTACAGAAAGTTGCAAGTCCAAGATCCTACTTTTAATCTTTAATTCCACAAGCATGGATTCAATCAAAGGTAGTCAGTGATTATGTGCCTTAGTAGATGATGGAACCAGTTTGAGATGATGATTTGAATGGTATGAGCCAGCACACTATACTGGAAACTTCACAAAATGATTGGAACATTTTGATCCTTTTAATGATTTCCATTCTGGGTGGCATTAAGAGAGGTTTTGTTTTATCATTGCTTAAGCGCTTTACCTATTAAACCTTTGGCCCTTTCTAACTACGGTACTTCCACCCTTTTAAAGACCCAAGTGTCTTTATCTACTCCTTGACTTATATGTATCTGGGAAATCCGGATTTCTGATATAGTCCATATGCTTGGTGAGGAAATGCAATGACCTGAACTTTCAAGCTTTTAATCAAAAGTTCACGCTAAGTCTGTTCCAACACACTTACATAATGCAGATAGTTTGACATTGCCCATCACCTCATAATGGGACAGATGGTCTTTTAGGGACAAACTCCTTCAACCTGTTGTGGTAGTTGTAAAGCTGATGTTATGGCTTGCAATTCATTAACTGAAATGATGGAAATAAGAATTAGTGTTGGAAGTAAACCGCTGAAATGTGTTATAACTATGTGTTCCTGTAGTTCTTATTAAAAGTGTAAAACCTTTAGGTTTCAAAGGGAGCTGACATACAGTAGGCCTACACGGTGACTTTCGACACAATGGTCTTGATATTAGACTTCAGGGATAATCTCTCCTCACAGTCATTCACATGGTTTCAAAGGGTCCTAGATTTACTTGCCTCTAATGTAACAAACCCTGCAAACCAAAGAAGTTTAATGAGACCAATTGAGTTGCTTACGTTTGCATTGAATGTACTTCCTATTAAACATGTGTTTCCACAACTGGACCTTAGTCCCAGGGTCCTAAATGGCAAAGTCAAGTGGAAAAGGTAATTTAATTTTGTTATGGCTTACCAAGATTATTGAAAGGGAAAGTAATTAAATGAAGACCTGGGACAAACTTTTTCCAAAATCATTTCTGAGTCTGCTTCAATTTACTTTCACTGTCAAGTTAGTTCAACATTCCACTTTGAAGGCAAGGGGTGCCTTAGTGTGTGTGCGTGTGTGTGCGTGTGTGTGTATGTGAGAGTGTGTGTGTGTGTGTGTGTGAGAGAGAGTGTGTGTGTGTGTGTGTGTGCGTTTTTCAAAATGTGGCTACTTTTGAAAAATTCACCCCAATTTGTCCTCTTGCTAAATACTTCAAACAGCCCCCATGTTTCCTGTCCTCCAAATACGTGCGTGCGATCTGAGATCGGGGATGATATGAATAATTAAGGAGGTAATTACGAAATGTAATGTGGTGACTCACAAACCTGCGCCTCTGACTTCAGACTCTGGACATCCTTGATTCATAATTTACAGCAAGACACCAAGTCCCTTTTTCATGCCAACAAATCTCATCTCTGGTGTGAGCTGGATAGACATTAAAAATTCATTATGAAAGAGATACAGACTCAGCCAATGATAATGAAACCTGTAACCTTATCGGCCTTACATAAATACGCTTCACCTGTACACACACAGACAGGCTGCACATATTAGCAGAGATTTCATTGAGGCTGTTGTGTGCACAGGAAAACAAACCACCACCAACAACAAAAGCAAATCTACACACACCCTGCTTTCTCTTTTAGTCTCCCGGTTTCAATGCCAGCAAGAATTTGTCAAGTGTCAGTTGCTGGCTGGATTTTAGCCTGCTGCACTGGGGAACTTTGCCAATCCATTATTAGTGCATTGGCATTAGGACTTAGCTGATCAACAGCATTGAGGTAGTGATAAGAGGTGGAGGAGGCACAGAGGTGTGAAAGTGACTCAGACTCTGTATAATATATTTGTGTTCGTATTTTGTGTTAGTTGAGTATTTTGGTTGAGTGCATCTTTTACTGAGTGTGTGTGTGTGTGTACCAGATTGTATAGTTTTTGTGTTTGTCTGTGCTTGCCAGAGTGTACGCCCCTGTGCTAGCTGGAATAACTTGTGCATGGAGATGAAAATGTGAATGATGCATAATAATGCAATCAAAGGCTGTCAATCTTCCCCCCGCTAGGTGACTGCTGTGTCATACTGGTTGTTAATCCAGACTCTGTGGCAGCCTTTATAGTCTATTCGCCTTTGTTTTGGCTGCATAGTAATGAGGTTGAGAATATGAATTGGGGGTTTAGGTCAACCCTTCTCATTGTCAACAAAAATATGACAGGCATGCACTCTCACAGACTTAAGAGGGGAGTTTGTAAGCAAATATAGGAACACACAGAAGCACAAACCTGCAGACAGACAATCTAAGCAAGAGCATACATGCAGCAGGAACACACACACACACAAACACACAAACACACACACTAATTGAGGCTTGTGCTTTGGACACCCGTTCGTTATTTCTCTCAGTAGGGAACTTAATTCCCTTCCCCTTGCCATCTTGTTACTCCCACATGCGTACTGTGCATCATGGGTGCTTACTTGTATTTGTGTGCGTGTATGTGTTTGTATGTATACGTTTGTGAAAACCTATACGTTTGCTTGTGTGCTAGTGTGTGTAAGCAGTATACGCCGTGTTTACCATACGTGCTTGATACTGCACATGCCTATACTGTAGACTAGTCTTCATTTGTCAAAATATGAAACATGGCGTAGGCTGTACATGAATTACATCATGTCACAGTTTAATCCATTGTCAAAATGCCTTTTGAAACATGAATTTGAATCAACTCTGCTGAATATACAAACCATGTTTTGCATAGTGTTTTTGGTTGTGCCTATTTGACAAATTGGATAATCATCTGCAGCTTAAGGTGAATTACAGAAACACACATACTGTGACGGCACTTACGGTGTATTTCCTATACCAGTCGGGACTTTATGCCAACATTTTTTAAATGGAAATGGGAAATAACCTTAAAATCCTCATCTTTGTGTATCCACAGACTGAAAAAAAGGAAGAAAAATAGCAGGCATAAGACGCATTCCCGCAAATACATGCACCATAAATTATGGTTTGCACTGAGCAATGCATCCACTGAAGTTCACACCTAGTGGAGCGGCAGAGTAGCAGAGATAGAGTGCAGTAGACGGAATGACAGAGAGAAAGCAATCGGGCAAATCAGTGGGTCCGCCTTTGCAAACAGCCATGCAAACTGTCATATACCCTGTCACTAAATTTTAACCAGTTTCATAAAGTGAATCCTTGAACACAAATAGCAAAAATCAAAACTATAGAAATGGAAGGTGTCGACCATCTTGACGTCTTCAAGGATTACAGAAAAGTTTTGGAAACTGTAGCTTATTACTGTCTCACCAACACAGAAGTTAGAATTGCGAAAACAATGATGCAATGTTGCTGTGGTAGTTTCAATGAAGTGATTGGATGAAACACAAAGTTGAGTCCATGTTCATCATGCTGTGCCAAATAACATGTTTGTGTTTGTGGAGCAGGAAAACAGGCAATAACTAGACAGACAGACAGAGAGACAGAGAGAGAGAGCGAGAGAGATAGAAAACGAGCGAGATAGACAAAAAGACGGAATATAAAAGAGGCTTGTCTTCTACAGATACAGAGACTGTCGTTAAATCCATGAGGTTTTTTTTACGAGAACTATCCCTGATCTTCTTTGCCTCATGAAATCCTCTTCTTCTCCATCTCCTCCTCCTCTGTACCGGCTTTAAGATACCTGTATTATACCAACTAAAGAGGATTTTGTTCAGGGATATTGGCTTATGTTTAATTGAAGATGGTGCAATTAAAGCTTTCTTGGAGCGCTAAAGGAAATGATCATGGATTTTGTGAACAGATGAAAAATATATCGCAATGTAAGAATGTGGGAAACTAGGAAAATATGAAATGGATTAATCTATATCATTCAAATGTGTGTGCATGTGTGGCGTATTTGCTTCACCTTGAAGCAGCAGCAGGCTGAACAATCAGATATTTGATCTGGGCTTAGAAGGAAGATTTAATCCCCGGAACGGTGAAAAGGTTTTCTCCCAAGTTGCATTTATGCAATTTTGCCTTCTAGTGCAATTCTATAGAAATGTATCACCGCAATTTCAACACCCGGGCCAGGATTAGTGTGTGTTGGTATCTATTTGTGAGCATTTGTGTGTTTGTGTGTTTGTGTTCATGTGTGTGTGGATTGGAAATCGGTCTGGTCTGGTTTGTGAGTGAAGCGGCAAATACCTCAAAGCAACCCTCAACACGAAGTGTGAGAGGGTGCTTTAGGAAAAGATGGAAACATGAAGCATGTAGAACTCTTTAGGGCAGATGGTACGCGCAAACAGACATACACACTCTTTAATGTGTGAATACATTTCTATATTCATCCAATTTCTGAAGTAATGACATGAAATGCATGGCATACTGTAAAAAGGACAGCATTACAGAATGACATAAAAGACAAAAGAAACCCCAAAAGTTGAACAGACGAAAGAAAAGAAAAGATGTGACAAAAAAAAAAACCTTTTTAGACGAAGTCAAACTGCAGTATGATGACTTAGAAATCTCCACAATTCCTTAGCATTGCTGTGGTAGGCACAGTTTACTGGTAACCAAGGAATTCAATTAAAGTGCAATTGGGATTGTTCCACTCTTTTACTGCCATTGCTTTTCTTGCAACACGCTAATAAAAAATAAACTTCTTTTTATGGATAAAAAATCCGTCTGCTTACTTTGATACGATGCACTTTAACGACTTTACTTGTTATTGTTACTTGTTATTTTACATTCCTTTAATTGGCTTGTTAGGACTGTCAGCATGTCTATCTTGAAACAACGGGGCTCCACGAGCCTTTTTAATTTCCTTTCCTTTTCTTGTCTTTCCTTTCTCTGCCTGCTGCCTTCTCTTCTTCCACTGCATGTAAAAACTGCCAGGACTTGGTGCTTGGTTAAAAGGATGGACATAGTTCATAGACCTTGGGGCCATCTGTTCCCCCTGATTAAAGGGGTGTGTACATATCTTTCTGGCCAGATATTGACACCAATTCAATGAGAGGTGCCATCTTGTCGCTTATCTGAGCCAAAACTGTATGTGTGTACTTCTCAATGTCTGTGCGTGTCTAGCCATAAGACAGGCCCATGGGGCAATGATGGTGCCGACTCATCTCATCTCATCCACCTCTACTCTCCTGAGTCTGCATTTTCATCATTCAAATTATGTGTGTGTGTGTGTGCGCGATTCATCCTGCCTGCATGACTCTGTTTGTGTGTAAAACGTGTTTTGCACCTCCAAAATGACTAGATGGCCAGACTGCCATCAGATGTAGTCAGTCCCTGCCTGAGTTGCGTAAATGAGAGGCAATGGAGGAGCCAAGACTAAATTCTCTGGTGGTCTCGCAGGTCTGGCCTTAGCTTAAGCAATCTCGCCTCCCAACATATCCACAGCATAATGAGTTTGAATCTCCCTGGAGTATTGGGATGAATCTAAACACTCAGTGTAACCTATTTGTATGGTTATTTTGTGTGTGTGTGTGTGTGTGTGTGTGTGTGTGTGTGTGTGTGTGTGTGCGCGTGTGCGTGTGCTTGTGAATGAGGTTCCTCTCCCAAGAGGACTTGGGTAAATCTCAATGCAGCTCATTGGCATAAGAGGATTTAACTTTTTGGTTGTCGCGGTAATGAGCTGTGATAAACACCAGCAGATAAGTTTCATGTTAGACACACACACTAACACACAATGATGGAAGAACACAGGAGTCACGTTGTCAGTGTTAACGTGGATACTTCCCATGAGCTTTCATGACTGTAGCATGATCAGCAGAGCCCTGTTTTACTGTCCCTCTGGGTGATAGAAGAAAATAAAGTTTGAAAGCCGAAAAGCTTAAACCTCTGCACGCAATATGTTGCATTTCAAGTCATTATTTCATAAAGGAATTTCACAATATGCCCCCATGCTTTTTTTCATGTAACTGACTTGCCTTATTCACCCATTTCAGATTGCATATAGAGGAATCAGTAGCACTATCATTTTGGCAATGTGCTTGAGGTTTATTTTATCATTTCATTAAATTATCAACCAATTACAACACAGTTGAAGTGGCTTGAGTGCTACAGTAACGGCCGACTCTGTATCTGCTACACTGCCGGTTTATAAACTACTCTCTGCGTATGCCGTGGCCTGGGTCCAGCCACAGAACGCCAATAGATTGTCATTTTGTTCAATATCTGCAAAAGGTCTGTTTACAATTATCTTTCTCCCAAAAATGTTTTGCTTGTTGTAACTTGTTGCTATAGTGGAGCTCTCCATGGTGCTGAATCTGGAGCTTTCAGCAGCAATTGTGTCCGCATAGTTTGCACAATACTTTGGATATAGAAACTTTGTAGGCTTTATCTAAAGCACTGATATGCGATTTTGTAAAGGAAATGGTAAAATCTTTTTTTTAACTGTTGCATTTGTTACAAACAAATATCCAGTCTGGTGGTAAAAGCCTTTATTCTTGAGACTGTCGCTTCTGCACAACAAACGGGGACTAAAGATCTCCAAATAATATATTTTTTAAATTAAAAACATGAATCTCTTTGCAGTGGTGAGAGTCTCAGGCATTGAACAGTTTGTTGCTAATTTTAACTTTCACTTTTTGGCCCACTGTGGCACTTTTTGATCTCAGCTACATGATTGTTTTATCAAAATAGTTCTGTTGGAATGGTATCTCGTCTCATAGTAGAGTACTTGGCACTACAGACAGCATTTATGTCAGTAGCAATTACTTGTTCCATAATGTTCACAAATATTTGTTAAAGGTATTTCATCATTCATTTCGATGGTAGATATCATTAATAGATTTTCCATTAAGGCCACATGCATCGGTCCTCCTATGAAGAGTCATAGAGCTGCAGCCATATCCGTGTTTGTGAATATATATCCATTCATCAATGTGCACCAATGTATGTGCATGTATTTCTATGACAATCTGTAAGTGTGTGTGTGTGACCATGCAGCATATCAGCTCATGATGTAGAACAATCCATGTGTGTCCTATGTCCTAGCATGAAAGTGTTAATAATGGAATAAATAGTTTTATTTCTGTTATATATTATTAAAGGAAATTATGCACACACCACATTTACAGGGACAAATGCATAAGTGCAGAATAAAAACTGTGGGAATGTGTATGCACATTGTTCACGCATGTTTGTGAAGTGAATAGAAGTTCATATCATCTGCATACACTATGCAGAATGAGAGGACTGTGTGTTGCACATCAAAGATTTTAGATGAGAGGAGCAGTTGACTGCACATGTTAAATCAGGATATGAACCGTGAAACTACAATACAAAAGAACAAGAACTTTTGATGAGAAGTTTTTGAAAAATATGATATGGGACATGCATTCTTACCTTTGATTATTCAAAACCGTGTGTCTGCTGTGAGCTGTATGTTGAACAGTTAAGCTGACCACACTACAGTATGATCTTCACATTATAGTAGCCTTTGAAAAACGGTCTATTCATAGTGATGCAGCAACACCGATACAGACTTGACAGCTGACTGGATGAACTAGCTGGGGCCCCATTTCTCCCCAATATATTGCTGAGGTTGATGATTTAACATAACCTGGTTGATTAAAATATGAAACATTAAATCAATAATATATAATACAATACATAATCCTCCAAAAGCTAATGCTATCACCTGCAATGCTGGCAGCAGTTTTCACTTCTGAACAAGCCATTTGGAGATGCAGCTTTTTTCAGCTATGCTTCCAAACTGTGTAACAGTCAACACAAAGATATTAGAAAGGCATATTTTTAAACAGTTTTAAAAACTATTTTTCCAAAACCACTTCTTACAATGTATGTGCTGTGTCCCACATATTGTTTATAATTGACTTTGTATGCCTATAGATGGCACTTAGCATTTTATCTTTACCTGTACCTTTTAAAATGTATTTGGTGTTTCCTGTTGATTTATTTATTATTCAATCAATCCATATTTGTTTTGGAAAGCATATGATATTCACATTGTATACTCTGTTGCCGCCCCACGAGAAGCACAGTGTAGTAGTTTGATCAAATTAAATATCTGCTTTGAAATGTAAAATACCCAAATGATTATTTTAGTGAAGCTCAGCCATACCACACAAGAAGCCATCCCTCAAAAGCTTTGTTTATACTCACACTTGGCACCGTTCACGAACCTCTGCAAGTATGTATGGAGGCGTTTATACTCTATGCGCTGTGTGCTGCATTATTCTCCGAAACGCCATAGGGCTTACAAACATAATGAACTGTGATTAAACAAAAAAGACAACGACTGTAACCCATAGATATGCCCATAGAATGTAACTGGCAAAAAGCCATAAACCAACCTACACAATGCCTAGGAGAGATTGTAATTATCTGTAAACTCATATCTTATATATTAATGGACTACTTTATTGCCCTTGTACAATCCCTGTAAAGAACAAAAGTCAAATAATACATGCATTATAAAGAAACAAAGGTTGAATATCCTGTAAACAATTTGATTTGGCTGCCAAAATATATACTCAAATGAATATTTTTAAGACCACCTGTTTCTAAAGTATTTAAAAGCAAATATGTTCTTTGTTTAATGCCTAGACATGTGAATAGTGCTTTTATCAGTGAACTATTTGTGACAGCCACGTGATTGTGCGCAACGCGCCCCTTGCCGGCTTCACTACGGCGAGTATAAACTAAGCTGCAATGATGTTTCTTATCCTGTGTGTGTGTGTGTTGGAGGAGGGGGGGGGGGGTAATGATGTGCCTTTATCTCCTTTCTCCACAGCCCATTGATCATAAGTGTGGGACAAGCAGTCGTTACATATTTAACCCAGGTCATTTACTGTGGGTTGCAGATAGGTGCTGTCACTACAAGTGTGTGTGTGTGTGTGTGTGTGTGTGTGTGTGTGTGTGTTTGTGTTTGTATTTCAGTGTGTGCTAATCAGTATGTCCAAGACAGCATCCATGTGCACACAATTATGTATGTGTAGGACATTCACCCAATTTTTGAACATACAGTATTTGCGTTTAACTCTGAACAACTCTGAACAACTGTTGTTAAATCTTGTGTGTGGATATGATATGTAAAACCTGACCTTAAAATAACACCCTCAGCTCAAGCCTTCCTAATATTAACCCCCCTCCCCTGCAGGAGCTGCAGGATGAATTCCAGCCTCAGATAACAGGTGAGGCTAAAGAAGGCGAATTATGCATTTAGGACTTCACTAACCCTCTCAATACCCTCCATCCGAAAAGGAATAAGAATAACTCTTAACACTATATATTTTCCTTAATCCAAGTGCCACTCACTGTCAGTCAACTGCTGTATTTAGTGCTAATCGGCAATTCCCATCAAGGCTTACTTCAACCATTTAGCATTCCTATGGATTTTCTGACACTCTTTCCATCCTCTTTGTCAGTCTTCCTATGCTATTTGTTCCAGACGACTGGATTTAGCAGATCTGGGATTAAAATGCCGGATTTCTGTGGTAAAGTGGCAGGAATTAGAATTCAAGGACCTTCAACTTTTTTTGCAGATTAGTAACCCTGCAACCTGATAACCTTAAGAATCCAATTTAGAGAGTATTTGACTTTTTTTTGTATCTCCCCACGTAATTTTTTACCTACTTCCCACATCTGTCTGTCTGTCTGTCTGTCTGTGTCTGTGTCTGTGTCTGTGTCTCTGTGTGTGTGTGTGTGTGTGTGTGTGTGTGTGTGTGTGTGTGTGCATGCAGCTTAAGGGCTTGAGGATGATCTAATATGTTTTGCTACCAAGGGAAATAAAGAGCTAATACTGGGGGTCAGACTAATCGCCTGAAAACCGACTCTCATTTCTCACTTTACTTTATTCAAGCCATCGATGAACGCACACAAACACAGCTTGGGTGTGTGTACATGAACAATCGCGTAACATGTACTCTGACTAGTGTCCTTCTAAATCCCTATTGGTAATGTTTTTACCCCTCTGGCGTGGCATCAGCCTACATATTGACTAATAAACACACACAAACAGCCTTCTTCCTTTCCCCATGCAGGCTCAAAGTCAGTGAATCGTCATTGAATTTAGGGCTACCTAAGGCTAGCCCGGGGTTAGCGTACAGCTAGCTCAGCCATAAAGTGACAGTAATTGCAGCATTATTTTTGTTTTCCTTTTAGGTGCCTGTATTATAAATTAATGCAGTGACCCTGCATCTGTCTTTTCACATTCAGTCCAGCTAGGTAGAGACACAACTCGGTGAACACAAGGCCTCCGGACAGACCGGAATCAACTGATAGCCACAGCTCCTGTGTGTTGCTATGCGGGGGTGTCATTACATGTTTGGGTGTTTGTGCTAGCACTCATACATACAACTTTCTTTCAGACTGAAATGCATCTACAATATTAAATGGGTTACCATGACATTTGGAGCAGACATTCATGGTGCCGAGGGGATGAATCCTAATTATTTGATAATACCCCTGGCTTCTCCTCCAGCAGGTTCCCATTTGTGGTTTTAAGAATAATGTCTTGACAACTATTGGATGGATAGTCATGGCATTTAGCATACACATTCATGTTCTACTTAGCATGAATTGTAATAGCTCTGAACATCTTCTTACTTTGCATCGGGTCAAAATCTTAGGGCAAAAAAGTTGAACTAATAGATAAAGCCATGTAACCTCCTCAGTTTATTATTTACATTAAGATTTCTAAAAAAGTATGTATAATATGCAAATGAGACATTATTTAACATTGACTTTTGATGAATTTAGGAGAAATCAGATGCAAATAGACAACGTGTAGTAAAAGTACCTTATTGTGTATTTTGGATGTTTTCTTCCCACTAATTTGGAAAAAGAAACAAAATAGACCAAAATATAAAAATTGACCACTGTATGAAAAAATGTCTTTGCCTCGGCTGTCACCTCTTAATTTGTCCAATAATTTGGTTAATGACAGAATACCTGCAAAACCAATGATATTCCCATATTTTGACTTGGTGTTGAAGGATTTAAATGTCACCATGCTAACAAGCTAAACTAAGATGGTGAACATGCTAAACATTATACCTGCTAAAAATGAGCACGTTAACAACATAATTGTGAGCATGTTAGCATGATGAAACCAGCATTTAGTTAGAAGCACTGCTGTGCCTATAAGTTTGCTAAGCTTGCATGGCTGTAGACTCTTTGTCTTACATGCCTTTACCTTCTTTGAGTTTGTTCTTGTTATAATACTAACACAGATCTAGTAATCTCTACTTCCTTCTTATTTTTAGTAATTTGTATTTTCACCTCTAAAGTCAGGACTTTGGTTTGGGAATAAGAATAATTAGTATTTTGATGTAGATAGGATTGATGGTTTAGATTACTCTAACACTAAACAGAAACGGCTGTGCCATGATTGGAGAATACACGCAATCAGTGACAATCCTCACACAACTAATCCAAGGTGTATGTGTGACGGTGTGTGCATTACTTGTTCTAGAAATTCTAGTCAGTGTCTTATCCTCCAGGGAGAGCTGGAGCCAGTATCAGGATGGCTACTTCGCTGGGAGTGTCACTGACTATCTTCTTCTCCGCCAAACCTCACAGCCAGGAGACAGGAGAGAGGGGATCTACTGTACTGTGGGAGAGAGGAGAAGGGACGATGTGAGAGTGTGCATGAAGGAAAAGATGAGAGGAGGAAAAGAAGAGATCTAGAGGAATGCTTTTACCTTGAAGGCAGGAGAGAGCATGATGAGGGGGCTCTGACCTTTTATTTATCTATGAATACAATGTGCACTTTTTATTCTGTAAAATATGTAATGTCCCAGGGTTTTCTGCGTGGTTTAAGGATGGAATCACATAACACACACACACACACACACACACACACACACACACACACACACACA
>NW_022280054.1:6883580-6902351 GCF_004355925.1 Anarrhichthys ocellatus | reverse complement strand
ACACACACACACACACACACACACACACACACACACACACACACACAGACCAGACACACACAGAGTAATTGGAATCTGTCCCTTTAACACAGCTTTGTGTTGTCTGTCAACATGTTCATTGATTTCATCAAAGTGTACAGAACGCTAAGAGGCATGAGTCTGTGTTTCTTTGTACTGTGTATTTGTTTTTGAACGTGTGTGTATGTATCTGTGTGAAAGGACATTCTTTATTTTTCTTGTTTGTGTGTGTGTGTGTGTTTGTGTGAGTGTTTTAGTGTTTGATTGACAGCTTAAATGAGCGAAAGAGAGGGGTTACAGACAGTTTTCAAACCTCTGCAGATGTTTCTAGTCTTTCTCACTGGACCTAAAGCAACACAAACACAGATTATTAACAACTATGATTGGGTCGATATAAGTATTACTTTCTCTTGACTGTCTCTTGGATAAAGGTTTGCATTTTCCTGAGTGCCCACTGTTATGCTCAGCCTTTTATAAGAATGTAAAAAGGCAAGCATGCAAAATAGTTACGTCATTATTTACCCAACATACAAGCTAGTTGCCAACTACCACTTTATTAAACTCGTAAAATAAATCACCCACTAGCTATCTATATTTTTAGGATTAAAAAAAAATCATTTAATTTCCCTTACAAGCTGTTAAGCACCTTGATCTTTAAAAATTCACCCTGGAAACCAACTCCTGTTTAATTAGGTTTTTTTTCCAGTTATGTGCACCCTTGGCAAACTTCACTCTAAATATCTGCTGAACATGAACCTTATACATGAAACATTCCTGTAAGAACATTGGGCCTTGGAAATACATCTTTGTGATGCAGAGCCCTAAAGTTTTTTTCTTCCACCCGTCCATCATCAAAAAGATTTAAAAAAATGTTTTTTTAAGTTCTACTGTCTCACTTTTCCTTTCAGCAGAGGCGTGTATCCCACCATTTTCAGAGACACTTGTATCGCATATCAGTTACTGGGTGTAATGCTGTTCAACCTCCTCTCCGTTTGAAGTCCATAAACTATGAAGGATGACTCATTTGAAGCTAATGCTGTATTGAATATACCCCATTTGAATCTAATGTGTTTCAAAGCATGTGTCCTTTGAAGTCGATACTTGTCCCCCTCCTAGGCCACACTTCTCAGAGACAGTCCTCTCTGAAGTCAATGTGTGTCCCATTTGGAAGTAAATGCTTGTTAAAGGATGGGTAGTAAGGGAGTGTTGAATGCATGACTGAATAAAAGTCTTTTGGGTGGTTGCTTCCTAAACACTGGTTACTGACAGTCCTGTTAGCACTGTTCAGATGGGAATCGTTTCCTACTCTCAATATGTTGGCCTTAGTACTTGCTATTGAGTGTCGTGGTTAAGCAGACTGCATGTCTGTGTGTAAGTACAGCTGTATGTTGAACAGCTTGAACCCCATGAACTCTAATACTGAACACCATTTTGGCAACAAAAGAAAATGGAGAAGAACAAAGCCTCTCAAACACAAAATAGAATGGTGCAAACGAGTACACTTATACTTCTTAATGAGTACAACATTCACCTGGGCAATGAATTAATGACCCAATCCACACTGGTGCAGGTCCTAAAACTAATGAGCACAGAGAAAATAACCAAAGAGGAAAAGTCAAGACATTTTACTAAAAACCACAAAGCCGGACTGTATTATACGCACATATTCCATTTTTTTGTGATAAAGTACTTGACATTATCGTGCATTTGTATTTATTTTCTACCTTTGTGTGTGTAATCCTGTTCAAGGTCTTTTTTTTTTCTGCAACTATAATAAAATGACTCAGATCTGTGATTTCTTTATTGAAAAAGTTTATTTCAAGTTATCAAGCCAAGAAGGCTTATTAAGGAGGGAACTCTTCAACCTTGTTTTTTTTTCAGTATTTTAGTTCTAATTAATTTATTCATGATTTTTAGACCTTTGGGGCGTACAAACTGAATTTCCACCTTTTGAATTTGTTTGTCAACTATTCTATTCAAATTCAACAAATCATAAACCTATCATCTTAATGATGTTTTGTTTCACAAGGTTCCATGTTGGTATACAATATCATCGTTATTTATGTTACACTGAGAGGATGGTTAGTGTCATTGCTGATCCACGGGTCTGCAGGCGTCAGCAGTGTTCTGAGGTATGCAAGAGAAAAGCAGTTTGAAGATTTTTCTTCATATGTATGTGTAATTGTGTCTGTTAATGTTGGGGTATTTGTGTTAGAGTCTCTATTTTGTGTGAATGGGTGTGTAGTTGTGTGTACATGCTTTCAGTAACCATCATGCCTTTTAACTTTGACGTCATGGCCTCCCATTTTCCCCCTTTCTAAAATGTTTTTGTTTCCAAAGGCAGATAAAATACGTTTTATTTAGAATCACTATCTTCCGAGACGGGTGCACTCTGCCCTTTTCACGGTGTATGACTCACACGCACACAGGCTTAGCCACAGACGCAAACATACCACACAACCTCAGGGAAATGCATTAGCATCGGTCTGATATTAACTAAAGGGCTTTTGCCAGTGGGATTTTTTTTCAAATGAACTTTTTTAATGAAACCCCCCGTTTATTTGCAGAAGGCTGTAACAGTGATCAAAGCAGGAAGCAGAGCAGACACTCAAAGGTAAAGAGAGAGGCAAGCAACAAAAAATAGATGCGAGGAGGGAAAATATAGCGGATAAATAAAACCTTGCTTGGGAGACTAAATCCTGTGTCGTCTTTGGATGTTTTGTTTTTTTCCCATCTCTCTCTCCTCAGTCACACACCTTCTGTCACACCCCTATACAGAGACACAAACTCCTTTCGCCCTTTGATTACACACCGGGACCTGCATATCTGTTCTGACATGAGTGTATTGTCAGGAGAAGGTGGTTAAAAGATAGCAGAGGGAACAGGAGGGAAAGAAACAGCCAGACAGACAAAGAGAGCCAGACAGACAGGTAAGCAGACTAAAAGAGAGAAAGAAGGGACTGTAACAAATTGCATCGCAGAAAGGTATGGGCCTCATCTTTCCACGTCTTCACCATAGCTTATTCAGAGGGAGAGGCAGAAAAGAAAACATCTTTCCCCAAGGTAATTTTCGCGGATGCTTCAGAGCAAATGTTATTTTCTAAGCAAGAGCAAGTGAATTAAAGGAAAACAAAAAGCATCTATGCTGTAAACAATCATCTGTGACTGTGTCCCAGCAGAGCAGAGCCGTCCCCCTCCCTTGTGCCTGCTTTGACGGTGGCCATTTGAAAACAAACAAATCTATTTTGCTTTTGTGCATTCCTTTGCTCCACACGGAGATGAGCTGGATTCCGCTGCACGTTTGTCTTTTCTACTCTGTTTATTTTCTCTCTCTCACCGCCCTCCATGAACCGGTAACACAAACACAAATCTTTACATCCAACAAAACAGAAGTCCTGCTTCTCTTAATTCTCATTCAAGACCAAAGTTGGGCAGATTGCCTCCAAATTCAAAATAACACATTACTCAGTAACACAGATACTAAATCACCTTACTAATTCCTCAACAGTGGAAGTAACCTGCTACTTATTTGGTACGTTACCTGACTCGGCACAGCTCTGTTAAAGGTGCCTTCTGACTACTCCAAAGCCAGCATGTATTACATCTCTATATTACAGGTGTGGAAATTCAAAACATGACCTTGTTGTTTAACAAGAAGCTAGCCTATGGTTTGGAGCCACCTGCCATGTTGACCATATTTTATACTATACTATCACAATTGTATTCCAATTACCATTCACAATTATTGCAAACCACCCCATGAACACTGGTAGAGGACATTGCTGCAGCCATATCAGATTGGTTACGCTGTTGAGGGATGGTTATACAGTGTTTGTCTCTCTACCTTTCAGTCGCTTCTCAGTTTCTGAGAGTTACACAAATCCCATTCTGAAATTCCTGCATTGTCTGGCCAACAGCTGTTAGAGAAACCAATAATTATGAGTAAGTGCTTGCTGCTTCTTATCAATAGCTGTAATTATAGGGGAGAGTCTTGAGGAAATCACTCTTCTGGACTGCAGGGCCACTCTTGTGCATCTCTATTGCCTGTTACTGAGCCTCACACATGACTGTACGGTAAAAATGACTGTCCCGGGGTTTTTTAAGTTGATGCATCAAATCATAAGTGCTACGGTGACGGAACAATTAGAAACAGCAGTTAAAAGACTTTCTGGCTTGGCAGTATATTATGGGCTCTATGACATTAATACCTGATTAGTTTCCTATAAAGTCAACATAATGGCAAGCAAATTATTACAAACTGTGATCATTAGTGCGCTGTAATTACAAACCACCCACCAAAGCATCAATAGCGAGCAATAATCTCGTCAGCAATATTTCAGAACAATCATTAACATTACTGCAAATAGGAACAGTATATAATGAGCTAATGAACATGTCTCACTTTAATTGTTGTTTGGTGTCGGACTTGACCTTAGCCAGCAAGGAAACAATCCAACTATCCTCTCAAGATATTGGATTCACTGAGAGGACAGTTATCTATCTCTCTGTGGGTTTGGGCTTCGTGACTTCACAGGATGTTGGGTTGAATCCATGAGCACAACAGCGGGCATTCAGTAGTAGATTTTACAAATCTTTTAAATAATGCTCAGAACCAGGTACAAAAACCTTATCGAACAGTCTTTTAGCAGTGATGGTTTGAGCTGGAACATTGTGTGATATCTTTTTTTGTGTTCAACATAGGGTCTAAACGTGAAGTTACTCTAAAGTTGCTGCGGCAGAACAGTTTGTATTCATTTCTTAACTCTGCCAGATGGAGATTGAGATAGGATGACAGTGATGAATGGTGTGACTAGTCTCACAAACTACCTGACAAATTTCAATTATTTGTGGTGATGCTTCAGAAACTCTCATTCACCATTCCTCATTAGCACGTTAGAGTGGGAAACATTGTTGTCACAGCAGATCCAGCGGGGGCATATCAGGGCAGCACACATTTATAAGAATACATTTTGGCATTTTCTCTCCCTCAGCATGCAAGGTGGACTGCTTGGTTTCTTCAACAGCTCCAGGGGTGTGTAACTGGACTGTGCAATTGGCAATTTAGGACTAAAATACATTGTTCATTTTTAGTTTTCTTCAATGCCAGTGTGTGCAAAGGTTTGTTGGTTCATATACATACATTCCAGAAAAGTGACACATTTTATTGAGAGTGAGTGGAGCTGGCCTTTTCTAAATCGACTTAAAAATGGCATCTCACTCAATCTATTGATATCAATTGATGTTAAAGTACTACTTCAGCTGAATTACCAGCAGCTGATATATGAGATGAACTTCCAGCTGCCACTCTGTGTTCACTGGAGTGCTGTCATCAACATGCAGAACTGTGGAGGTAAAAGGTTCCCATGGGCTTTTAAATCAAGAGCACCCAGCTGTCTGAGGACCTTCGGGCCTCTCAAATGCACACGCATGTGTTTTTATGTGTTCGGGTTGTGTAAGTGGTAAATCAGAGTTCGGTTTTCCCAGAAAACTACTGAAATGTGGCTTGCAGGACTCGACGCACTGAATCACAGCAAACAAGTCCAGATGCATGGACAATGTGAATTCTGAATGGCTTTTATTTACCTTAACTGAAAAAAGCCTTTATTTTGAATACCTCATACAGTATATGTATTATGATTTAGTAAAAGGGTCTTAATTGCCTAGTACATTGCTGATGTTTTTCAGAAATTGTTTCAACTCATAAGAAACATTCCATTATTTCCGAGGAAGTCATTTATTAGGTTTTTTGGGGGTTTTATTTACATAGCTTGGGTCATCAGTTAACTTTTTGACCATGATCAAATTGTACTCAGCAATCTCTGAATGTAGAAACATTGCATTAACATAGTTCCATACACAAGCAGTCAGACAATCATCCAGGTTTCAAACAAGCCAACAGATCACCCAAGCGGTCTACCCTGTTGGATTTCTAGCAACTTTGCCACATTCCAAAGTATAAAGTATAAAGCCTAATCCATATTGATCCTTATTGATTGGGTGTAATATACATTCACTAGCACATAATATACCATGGTGGCAGGATTCAAAATGAGTCTATGCATTTGACTGCATCACAAACCCAAGAAAACCCTGTCAGGTTATGCCTGTTTATTCTATATGAGGCTGCACTTTGTGAATACGATCAGACAAGAAGAAACGAGATAAATCAAGGGAAAGTTTTCTCTCACTCTGTCTCTCTCTCTTTTTCTCTCTGACTCTTTTCTCCAGTGGAACTTGAGGAACTTGCAACATATTGTGTATCTTGAGTGTGTGTGTGTGTGTGTGTGTGTGTGTGTGTGTGTGTGTGTCCGTGTGTGTTCTGGCTGGTAGACCATTCGACAGAGGTTGTGTGTAATCCCTATTGTTGCTGAAATGCCACCGCTGTTATTAGGGAAGATTTATGTGCTGTGCCCAGGGATAGAGTCAGAATGCCAGCTTGTGTTTGTGTGTGTGTCTGTGTGTGCGTTATTAATACGTTACACAGGGGATAGAGTTACAATGCCAGAATTCATCCATGTTCATGAGTCACTGTCTGATGTAGCAAAGTTTTGTATACCAGCAATTGATTTATGGAACTGAATAGTTGTAGCAGAACAGAAATACATGGAATAGCCCTTTTCCAACCTGACAGGAAAAAAAGGTGGGGAAAGAGATAAATTAGACACACCTGTGAGCTGGGGGAAGGGAAAAAAACAATCAAAGCTGCATGGAGGAGAACCAAGAGAGGAGTGAGAGTTTTTAATGGAGTTACCGAAAGTATAGTAATTCAGTTTCTGGGCCTGTTAAGCTTAAAACTAAGAAAATGTTGAAGAAGACTAAGCTAAATCGGAGCAGCAAGGATACATGAACCGACTGAATACACGGAGCTTTCTTGGAGGACCAGGCATTACTGGAGGTGTGCTGATCCCGGGAGCAGGTGGTGAACAAAGAATCGTGTTCCGCTACAGCTTGGACCGGTTTGAGGCCTCCTTAACTTTGGGGATTCATCAAACTAAGTCCCTTTAACTGAAACTCTCCAGGCTTCTCCTCCTTCTCGCACACTTACACACCCTGAAATAAACTGAACGGAACTGAAATGAACTGAACGGAACTGAAATGAACTGCCATATATTCCCTTAGCTTGGAACGGAAGTACAACCCCCCCAACCCAACACACACACACACACTCACACACGCATGCCACTCACACAATATCACTTGCCCATAAACTATTGACATTTACCTGGAGTCCTCATTAATTTGTATTACTCAAAGGACATTTGATTTCTATATCTGGACTCGGACATGTGGTGCATTTGATTTAATTAATGAACCTTTTTGTGTATAATTCTGTATTTAGAAAGAAATTACCTGATTTGATTTATGATTGTTGAGTAAAATATAATTGACTTCAATGAAAGACAGTAATTGGTTGATTTCTGCTTACTTTGCATTTTGTAGCCGGGTTAGCAGGCTAGTCGAGTTAGTTCTCTCTCCAACTGTTCGCAGTGATATTCTTTTATTAAATTGACAGGGTGGAATTTCTATTATTCTCCCGTCTGGAGCCCAACGTGTATTTGGAATAGTTGTGAGAGAAACCTACGCTACATAGTATACAGTCAGTTTACCCTTTTGATCTTCTTGTGTACATTTTAAGCAGACACACTAGATAAAATGATGGCAAGAATAACATATAAATATGATATGAAATGTTGAAACTCATTTCATATAGGCAGGACCACTTCATTTTCTCCAAGCTTGCAATTATAAACTTTATAATTCAAGAAATGTCACGGCCTCCTGTACTTACAAAAATAACGTTTTACTTTCATGTGAGTGCTACTTCTCTACAATG
The DNA here is from genome assembly GCF_004355925.1 of Anarrhichthys ocellatus. NCBI lineage: Eukaryota > Metazoa > Chordata > Actinopteri > Perciformes > Anarhichadidae > Anarrhichthys > Anarrhichthys ocellatus. The sequence goes on along the minus strand of NW_022280054.1, from coordinate 6,894,499 downwards.
CTGCAGAAACTTTTACCATGCTATTGGTACAAAAAGTTTTAAAAAGTACAAGAACAAAGAGACTAGTAACAGAAACCAGACCGCTCATTTCAGCCTATAACGCATGTACTCCCTCTAGCTATATGTCTGTCTGTTCATACCGCATGTGTCCTGCTTTGTCCGATCGTCATTTCAGTATAGAACCTAAGGGTGATGCCCTGTTGAACCTGGTGAGGCCTCCAGAAGCCACTGACATCTCCCACATGTGGCTCCTTGTTGGCAGATCAATCCAGTCAAAATGCATTTTAGTGATTACTTCCACAGTTGTTGCAGTAAAAGTCCACAAATGACACATACTGTATATAAATGATTGAAGCTGAAGCTGCATCCGATTGGAGTTTTGCTATAGTTGCAAAATTATAAGCTGCAATTTATTGGGGGGCGAGGTGGGATTTCCCACATTCCTCAATACAGTCCATTTATTTGTGCTGCCTGCATGTCCCTTGCCACCCGACACAGATTTCCAAAGGAAGTCTTTCTATGGTATATGAAGATCATGTCAATAGACAAGTCAAATAATACAAGGTGGTTCATTTATGATTTAAAACAAATCTAGGGATTGCAAAGAACATTTTCTGGGTTCAAGATTTCATATTGTGGGATTTGCCCTGGCACTATAGTACACAGACACACAAATAAATAAATAACAAAGAAACCAGCCCCATGATTTTTGGCTTATAAATGATTTCCACCTTCGTCTAAAATGGCTCGGTCTATCTTTTTCTGTGTCTCCTTTTACAAGCCTGATTGTCATCACAGCCTGACACATATACGCATATAAATACAATCATAGGTTCGTATAATAAAACATGAAGACAAGGACACACATCGACTTACACACTCACATGCAGGCTTACTTTCAATCACGAGTCAGGTTGGGAAACTGAATATCAATGGTAGGCTGAGGATTGATGACGAAAAGGATGTACTAGAAAGGGTCACTCTGTCCTCTCTACAAGGTCTTTTGATATTCAAGAAAGCCCCTCTTCTAGCCACTAGTGTCACATGCCATTCATCTTCTTTGTTCCTTCTGGCTCTGTGTGTGTGTGTGTGTGTGTGTGTGTGTGTGTGTGTGTGTGTGTGTCTGTGTTTGTGTGAGCGTGTGTCTGCGTCTGTTTGCCCTTGTATGTTAATGTGCATCTGAATTGCATGTGCTTGTGTGTGTGAGTGTTCAAGTAGCTGTCAGGTCCTATATGCAGTTCACTGAAGGATGGCACCAATGAATAAGCAGAACCAACGTCATCTTGAAACCTTCAAGAGGAGAGAATATGAGAAGCCAGTGAAATGAGGCAAAAGGAAATGAGAAAGACTGACAAGAGAGGATAGGAAAGGAGGGTGATGAGAGGAGCAGAGACTTGAAGGAGATCAAATGACACGAAAGGACATCCAGGGGTAAGGAGGTAACAATGATATCTACAAACTACTGGCCGGAAGGAACACTCATTTAGATGCACTCCTGTCTGCTTGTCAGTGAAGTTTTTCTTTTCCCCCCATTTGCCTTTATGTTTTGAATTTTATTTTGCCTTCTTATGTCCATCCCCTTTCACTGCCTCTTCTCCCCACTTCCCTCCATTACTCAGGCCTTCCTCCTCCTAGGCAGCCCTGTCACATTTGTTATCCTTACAGTTCATGAACCCTTTGCCCTTCCCGCTTTTCTTTCTCGTCCCTCCCCTTCCTCATCTGTTTTCTCAACATCATCTCTGTGCTGTGATACAGCCTCGATACAGCTATCGGCTGGTTTCAGCTGGCTGAGCAGCTTCAGTCTTGTCAACAGAACAAACGGGTCTTCTTTTGATCAAATCATCCTTCAGCTGACCCCTGGCTTTCACCAGAGGCCTGTTGTAGTGTCCACAGCTGACTGTCTCTTTCACTCTTTGACTCTCGCGAGAGTCTCTGGATCACATAGCACACAAAAAAATCCATCTAGTTGGTGTTTGTATATGGCAAGCCAGAGCATGGACCAATCGGTGTGAGAATCTACTGGCAGCTAAGGGCATGGCTTAGATGTGTCTCAAAACTACACCAAGGCGCAATTGTTCATTCCAAACAACAATGGAGTCTCCAAAAGGGGTTAGCATAGATCCTGCAATAACATCAGCTATATCAGAACTGGAGAGTATTTCTTCATTGAAAGAAAAGCAAAGAACAGCACCAAAGGCTTTTTCTCGATGGAAAAGGTTTTTACACTGTTCTCCCGACTGGCTTTGGTAAGAGTTTGATTGAAAGGTGGTTCATCAAGTCACCTGCGAAGTATTTTTTGATGTGCCTGCCCTTTTCCAAATAATTTTCAATAACTCCAATGATTAATTAGCTCTTAAAGCAGCTATAATTCCCTGTTAATTGGCATATTTAAATACATTTTCTATGACTAATTCTACTGTAACTTTTCTTTATTATGCTACTTCACATAAAAGTCTGGATTAATGAGCGCTTGACTGGTAGCCTACAAATTACATACTTTTCCATCAGAGGGACTAATATTTAATCACACATTAAGTGTATCTTTTGGATGAATTATCAGGCAGCACAGGAGCTCAGTGGTTATCACTGGAAGCCCTTTTTTGCATACTCTCCCCGTGTCTTGCAAAGGTTTCCATCGGGTGTTTTGGTTTCCTCTTGCAATCCAAACACTTGTATGTTAGTTGAATTGTGAACTTGCCCATACATTTGAATGCATATGTGAATTGTTTTCAGTCTCTATGTCATAGCAATAGACTGATGACCTATCCAGGGCCAGCCTTGCCTCTTGTTCAAAGTGTGCCGCACACGATAAGTGGGCATAGATACTGGATACACATTAAAAAACCAGCTGCAAATGACTGTTTCCTTCTATGTAATGTATTAACATACAGTATGTGTGCATATTTCATTACTTCTGTTAGAAGTAAAAACAGTTTTGGGCGAGTCAGAATACAATCATGCGATGAGGAAACATATTATTCCAGGTGTGCAGTAGATTAAATGTAGTTGAGTAAATGGTCATACATGAGGTAATTGACTGTTAAGTGTGTTTTAACAGGAAAGATGTTTGTGTAACTGTATTTTTTTGTAGGTCTTTGCATAGTATTTGCATTGAAAAGCAAGATTTGTCGGATTCAGGCTCCAAAGAGCCTTACGCATACATCCATACACACATTGTGGCAACCCAGGGGAAGCGGAAGCAAGATTCAGAATTAAACAGAAGACTCGGAGGCAAGTGGGTACGAAACAAAAAGTGTCCTTTAATAAATCGGTTGGGGTAAAGGGGATGGGGACAAACTTAACTAAAGATCCTCCCATGCGGGTTCTCTGGCCTTCAGCCTACTCCCAATGCAAGGCAGTTCCTGTCCTGTGCGGGAAGAGTAGAGGAGAGAGATGAGTCTGCTTGATTACCTCCGTATTGATGCAGCTTGTCTCCAGTGGTTCAGGACATCCTCCTGGTCCTCTGCCCAGCCTGTCTGCCGTCGCCGCTGCTGCTGCTTCTCGGGTCGTTGAACATATGCTTGCTCAAATCAGCTGATGGGCTCCAGTGTGACCAATGCCACTTGCCTAGTGGCTGCAGCACCTGAACTGGATAGAAGACTCCCTCTATCACCTCCCCCAACCTGAGCTTGGGGGTCCGCCCCCTGTGCTGGATCTGCTCGACTTTTCCCCCTGCTTTGCCACAACATACAAAGAGAGAGAGAACCCGCATACAATCTCACAGTTACAGTGAGTAAATAGAGTGAACGGTGAACTCTGTCAGCAAGTTGCTTAAGCCTTTGTGTCTAACCCATCATTAGAAGAAAAAACTCCACAACGGCATTAGCTTTTATGATAAGGTCACTCTAGATTGCAGATCTGAGCACATAATAGCTGAGATAGCACACACACACACACACACACAGACTCATGTGATTCATAACCAAGCCAACACATGCAGTACAAACAAATTCACACAATTGGTGTCAGATCAGAGAGACATACCCAGCAGTTTGCAGTTTCCCTTTGTAATCTTTTGAAATCGACGTCCACTTTCATGGCTGAATGTCAACTCTGTCACACTGACAAAAATGCAGCTTTGTGTTCTCTCTGAGGTAAGACATCCATTAGATCTGCGGTTACTGTTGCTTTCACTGCCACTGAAGACAGGGAGAAGTCTGTCTTGTATACCCCGGAGTTGAACCACTTTCAAGTTCAAGTCATGCACGTTCCACGCTGTTGCACACTTCAAGTTTGTGAGAGGTGATGTAAAAGCCTGGAACCACAGAAACAGAGCAGAACTGTGTGTCAACACATCGGCTCATCGGCTCAGTCTGGTTTAAAAAAGACTTGTTTAACTTGTATTCACCCACAGAATTAAGACGAGCAGATATTATTTAGGGATGGGACCAATTATCAAATGACTGAATGTTATTGCTGACACATGGATGACATTGATTGATTTATTTTACGGGCTTTGAAATGAATGTAACTTATTATTTGAATCAATTTGTTTGCTCATGAGTTTGGTGACTCTAATTGCAACATAGTTTTGGCCGGCTTCAACCTGAGCAGTGATCTCATTACAGCAGCACAGAATAAGTGAACCCCTGTGTGAGTTTGCGTAGCCTGAAATGGAAGTGAAATCAAAGCCACAAATGACCTTTTAAATATTAATAAAAGTTGCTCACTCCAGCATTAATGGCATGCGTCAACATTCAATGTCAAACACAAAGCTAGTTTTCTCCTCATTTGATTTTTAACTGAAGCCGGATCTGTCTGTCTCACCACCTGAAATGAATTTAGGTAGCAGATTTCCACACATTGAGAGAAATTGAAACTCTTGGACTCTCAGAGTTCTGAGAGATAGAATAAAGTTTCCAAGACATAAGAAAATAAATGTGATTATTGTTTGCACCAATTTATCATTTCCCTTGATGTCCCTGCTTTTACATGCCACACAGTTTATGGAGTAGTTTGTGAAGTTTAACAAATATGATTTTGTTCACAGAGTTGTTAAGTTATCAGGGAGCAGTGTATCTTTAAAAAGGTAAAATCCAACATATTGATTTTCAAAGTAAATTTTCTTTGAAACGGGCCTAAGTAGTTTCCCTGTTGGGGATAGTCTGCAATTAGTTTTTCAATTCCACTCTCCTCAGGATGTCAATAGATAACTTTGTGTGGCACAGCAGTAGGCTCATACATCAGGCTGAATATCCAATACACTCAAGTGTATATATCAGTGGGGAAATGTCTTGCTGAGGCATTTATTTTCTACCATTCAACTGTAGTTTCTTTCCCACCTTGCTCTACTACCCTCTTCTTCTTTTCATCTCTCACAACTCCAGTCACGGGTCTTTCCCCAAACCAATTCCTCCAACTATCTCTACCATTGTTCCAGTAAATCACGTTTTCTCATATAGTATACAGTGTGTGTGTGTGTGTGTGTGTGTGTGTGTGTATATATGTGTATATATATATATATATATATACATATATATACATATATATACACTTTTTTTCAATGACTTGTTTTTTAGTTTTTGCTCTCTACCCCCACTGCCACTTGCCTTCCCTCTTCTTTCTGCTCCAGCCCTTTTTTCTGGTCCCCCAGCTCACCTCTCCGAATGACAGCCCACTCTCCCATGACAGCTCCAGGCCACGCTGTCATCCCGTGTGTGTGTGTGTGTGTGTGTGTGTGTGTGTGTGTGTGTGTGTGTGTGTAGTGTTATATTTGTTTGACTCTGCTTGTGGCCTCTCAGCTTCCATTCTGAGTATTTTTTTTTAAATCGGATTTATTTTGGCTCTTTCCTAGAATGTGTGCACATTTCTGTACATAGCATTTTTCATTATTGTTTACAAATCATCCTTAAGGCTTTGTGGGTGCATTTTTGTGTGTGTGTTTACTTTGTTGCGCCATGCATGCGACCGATTTCTCGCAGATAACAGCATTGCATGTTTGGGTTTGAATTATATCATCTGCGACAAGTCATAACATTTCCGCTCCTGTCCTCCCATCTTCCTGCTCTCCTCCCTCTGCTTTTCTTGCGTTTCATGTCAGAGAAGCCTGAAGGTGAGCAATGCTTTCATCAATTATACAGAATGCAATGATCTTAAACATGGTCGATTATGGATCAAAAGTATGTGTGTATGTTTAGGTACCTATTCCATTTCTCACATATAGAATACAAATGTGTCATATAAACCTTTGCAGCAAATCGTCATCATGAAGTTTAGACCACAGTGAAAATGTGCTACAAGTACATCGTTCACGACAAAGAGGGCATTTGAATCCAGGAGCTAACACATTTCCAATAACCAAACACAAGCTGACTTCTGCCAAAGAGCTTGAACCGATTCCAAGTCAAAGCTAAATTTACTCAGGTAAAGCTTAAAAGGTGCCAAAAGATCGTGACTCCTTGCTGAGCCAAAACTCAGGTAAGATCCTGGGACCCAAACTAACAACACAATTTTTCAAAAGATATGGGTAACACTGGGTTGTGCCATAAAATATAGTTTATTAAACGGCCTTGACAAATATTTGAGTCCTGGGGCAGTGAGAGTTACTGTCGCATTAATACTAAGTTTCCTGCGAGGGTAGTAGATTATTTCTAAAATGCCAGACAAAGATAAATACTCCCCTTTGATGTGGGAAATGATTTCAGATAATTTGGAGAGTGAATTACGTCTAAGTAGTCAATGTTAACTTTTAGATTTTTGCAATAATTTGCATTAAATACCCACATTGTCTTATACCAGTTTCTCATATATATGTATATACAGTACCTCATTTCTTTATTCTCTATTACCAAATAAATTCGGTTCTAAACTGTTAGTCAGAAAGAAATAAGACTTTTAGAGATGTCACTTTGGTCTCTTTCTGACATTTTAAAGACAAAAGAAAATTTACTGTTTACAAGGATCAGTATAACCATACAACAATCACATACAAAGATAGCCAACACAGTGACATACTAGTAAATTTGTGTGTGTGTGTGTGTGTTAAAGTCTCACAGTATACATACTGTATTTGTGTCAGGAGTAAAATTGAGCTTTACAGCAGCATGACTAACAATGGAACTTTATCGAGCATACTTTACTAGGAATAGTAAAACTCATGACTGCCTCTCACATTGTCGACTCACTGTTGTGTCTTTGTGTGCTCAGGTCAGGGGCTGGTTTGTATAAGTGGTTATTTTTCAGTTACACGTGCTGAGAATTTAGTCAAATAAATGCCTAAGTCAAATATCAGGTTACTGTGTCGATGGGGAGTGGTTTCTATACAAAGAAAATACCATTCAAAATGTCTTTCAGTCTTCTCTGATCAAATCTCTTTTCTGTTCTCTTCTCAACCCTCTGCTCATAGTTGCTGAATAAATAATTAAATAATTGTTCAGGTTCTCACACATGGTTGTAACACAAACAAAATCATGCAGTTGGTTTTTTACGCATTACTCTATTCTATTAGTCCTTCAAAATGTACACCATCAAGAAGTCACCATCATGAGACTGTCACTCTAGGAAAACTGCCAAGATTGTGGAAGAAACAGAAAATAATATGTAAATACAAGTTCAGGGCTGGATATAATGGATACAATCCAATTATAACATTGTTTCAATCCCATTAATATACTGTATGTCCTAACCTGTTTGTGTCTCTCTCCTGTCTCTCCTTGCTCTCCTCTCTACTGTTTTTTCCTGCAAATAAGGTAAAAACAAAGAGAAGAAACAATGCCCTTTTCCCTACAAAAGTGAGTCATGATGAGTGAGCCACTTTACAAACTGTTTGTTGATGCAACACATACATGGACATGTTGTATTTGTAAAATAATAAACACCATTTTTATTCTCTGCAATCTGGTGCCATTTACCTCACTTGATACTGAACTGGCCCATTGCTGTCCTTTGCTCTCTGGTTTCTCTCTCATGCAAAGGACAATTAAAACTAATGACAGCTGACTCACCTGAAGAGATGCATCTTCAAAGAGACACTCAGAGGCATGAAATAATGAGGGAACATAGGCCAGAAAATGTTGTGTTCAATGTTTTTGTGAAATGTTATGAGATAGATAGATCGACAGACCGATCGATAGATAGATAAATAGATAGATCATGCTTTTCTCCTATTTCTAATAGACATGCACTCTCTCTCACACACACACACACACACACACACACACACACACACACACGCACACAAAAAAAAAAAAAATGTTATGTAATAATGCCTCATTTAGCCTCCTTCAATTTACTGATGACGCCAGGGACGAGCAATGGAACTTTTCCAGATTTGAGTTTTGGCCAGGGGGAACAATTTTAATGTGGCACACTGAGTCTTCTGAGTGATCGAGGAGTCCTAAAATATGGGGTCACAGTCTGGAAACATTCAGTCCACACATGTCTGCACCTTTGTAGGCATACCCACATATACAATGATGGACATTTCACACTGTTTCATACTTTTATTTTTACTGTGTGAACATGAATAACTTACGACAAATAAACTGCATTGCATGTAACACACCCATACACACACACACACATTCACACAAACACACACTGCTAATAGCTTAAGTGCTGAAAGGGGAGCAGCATTTCAGTGAACTATCGTTTTATTGACCCATTTGAGAGATGAATTATTAAATCTAAAAGGTGAACCAACTGCCAGCCATTTAGTCTCACTCTCTCAGACACACACACACACACACACACACACACACACACACTGTAACTCACTCTCTTACTCACATATACTGTAGACAGTTGTCCCATCAGGCATAAATTACACTGCAGGATAAGATAGTTATATTATTTCACATGTATTTTACTGGATCTTTTAATAATCTCAGTTGTTACCTTAAAATTGAATGTCACTGGAAATGTTATGAGAAAGTCTGAGAACTGTGACGGTCCAGAGGCTCAACAGCATGCTCATGGCTACAAACTCTCTTTTTCTGGGGACCCACTTTAAAAAAAATAACAAACCATCTTGATCCAATTCAGTGAGAAGTGCAAATGTGTGCTTAAATCAACAATCCTGACCACTTTTACAGTCATTTCCGCATCACCTTATATTAATCTTGCATAGGTAAACCAGCCATTTCGAAGAGATACATGTTTGATAAACCACAACTTTGTCTTATTCATGTGTTATTAAAAACATATACGCATTTTGAAAACGTTATAAATCAGACCAAACAAATGCATTTAGGCAGAGTTAACAGGCTGTTTTCAGTTCCTTTCATCAGTAAAAATAAAAAACAGAATGCGCGACAGCTGCGACACTGCAGATGAAAATGGTAAATAAAAGACCCAAATCTGTCCTCGGAAAGAGAATTAGATCACATTATTATTGTTGTTTTAGGGGGTAATTTGGGTTAATTTGTTGATAGTTCTGGGTCAGTCAGGATAATGATAAAACTGAAGGGAAACCACCATGTTCTAAATGCTGCAAAGAACTGGAATTTCCTAAATGTTTGCAATAATATGTGTGGAAATGGACATTGAGCCATTTTTGGCAACAAAATAAGAGCTGATTATTTTGAGTATAACTTAGAAAATTTGAGAGACATTTTGATTGGTTATCTATTGAAAACTCTTAATCCAGTTGTAAAATATTTAATAAAATTATCAGTTTTAAATGACTGGTTTGTTTATGAATTGCAAAAGCATGTAATGTTAGCTTAAGAGTTTACAATGGCAAGTTCTGATCAAAGTGAAGTTTCTGCCACAATGATGGTGAACATTTTAGGAAAAATACACACTTAAAGCAACCTATCCATGGGAGTTTTATTAAGAATCCAGTGACTGAAAAACTTTTACTCCCCATATACTTGAAAAGAATAATTGAAAATAGATGTTACCACAGTTTGAATCCATTCAAAGAAAAGGAGTGCTGGCACTGGAGTGGGGTTGCAACAATTTATCTGAAGTAGTTTTCAGTGAAATCTCTCAAGAAGTGAGAAGCAGCATGTCCTTTGTGTATGATCTTGGTACTTTTTTTTTAGGATGATTGCTTGAATACTTGGCGGGTTACTTTAGAGGTGCACGTTCTTCAGCGAGTGATGTGTGTACCATTGTGACCATTTGTCTGGTGATAAGGCAGTCTGGAGAAGGATGCCCATGCCAGAAGGGAGGTCAAGGCACCAACTCATTCCTCTTCCTAGACACTTCCATTTATCAGGCCTGACTGCATGCATCGCACACCCTCAAGGTAGGGCTGTGTGTTTGTGTGTACATGTGTTGGCTGGAGAAAGGGCAAAAGACCCACAGATATGACTAAAATGATGTATGTGGGAGTGAGATGGACATATACACTAAGAGAAACTTTACAGTGGAACATTTATTAGAAATAGTGCAGTGCCCACTCAGAGCGTGGCAGCACGGAGCGTGTGCCCATTTGGAACGGGCTGATTGCTTAGCTCCAGGTATTGCTGCTTTCAGCGCTGTCGAGAACCGCTCATTGCTCATTGACTCCAGGGAAGGGAATAAGAGTTTGGTTGTAATTCTAGTGTGTCCAGCGTCCAGTAGCAAAAGGGAACTGCAGGCAATGAACCGCGACCTGTAAAGGCCTGCTGCGGACAACATGCTCAACTCAGTAGGCAGAGCCCTAAAGCTCTGCAGCCATCGCTGTGCAGAGCACTATCGCTTGTTTATTCAAAGTTTATTAATATTGAAAATGTAGCATGTCCATATCTCACCAACTTTGCCAGTGCACTCACTTGGATCCCCAGCAATACACCTGCCACGTGTGAAGTTGATTGGATGAACCTTGAGATAAGTAAAGGACACCCACACACACAACATTGTACTTCAATCTTTGTGAGGACACCCATTGACATAATGCATTGCCTTGCCCATTACCCCAACCTTAACCATAACAACTATGTCTCTCACACACACACACACACACACACACACACACACACACACACACACAC
>NW_022280054.1:6844926-6883570 GCF_004355925.1 Anarrhichthys ocellatus | reverse complement strand
CACACACACACACACACACACACACACACACACACACACACACACACCTACATTCATTGGTTTATACTCCGATTTAACCTGTAGGCTTGGTTTGAAGTATTGTCATTGTCAATCTTTTAATGCAATACATATCTTTAGTTTGAGCCTTTTGTAATGGATTTCTATCATTTTACAGTTGGAAGTTTCCAGAGAGGCCACATTTACATAAGGAAACCAATGGCAATGTAGCATAAGTCATATTGTAGTAATATAGTATAGTAGTATACGATAATTAGGTTTTGAATTACAGTTAAGATGTTTTTTGCCCGATATTCAAACAGATCTCTTGTTCTTTTTTTAATTACCTTTTTTTCACACAAGACCACAACTCCTTTCCATTGTTGTGGTTATGTTTTATGCTAAAGCAGGCAGAGAATGAGAGCATAACCATCCAATAAATATGTCAATGTGGCTGTTATGTAAATTGTTATTTTGTTTCATTTCAGACTCATCGTCAGGACAGAAATATCCTTTATGTTGCTTGACGGGACGGCTGCCAAAAGGCCATCCATCCAAGTCTATTTGCCTCTGCCAGCAACTCAAGCATATAGAATAACAAATGACAATCTCAACTACGCCATATAAAACATATGTCAAAATATGTACACAAGCAATGTTTTCTTGAATGCCTGTCTATCAATGTATTTTGATATATTGCCATAAACCCGTCATCTCTAAACCTCAAAGAAAAACATAGATTTTGTGAATTTATTAGTAAAGCCTTTTGTCTTAAACAGTTGAAAAAAGAGAAAATATGGTTTAATGGCAGCTTCTAGCTCATCATTGTAGCAAACAGTTGAGGCTGTATTATACATGTATAATATATATTCCTGACTGAAGAACGTTTCACTGCTGAAGTGGAGTCAAATCAGCTTGAAGATGAGAGCGTCACAGTGTGAACAATTATATTGTGACACATCTTCTGCATATTTAACTGTCATGGTGGTGAATGTACAATAGCAACAGTTGACATAAATAGATACAGAGATAAACACACACACACACACACACACACACACACACACACACACACACACAGATCAGTGGGTGTAACATATAAGCAATTAAATCCTTGACATGGAACATCTTGAGGTGTCTTTCACACATGCTTACATTCCAATAATTGAACCGGCACTTTTAGGAGATCTGTTCACTTGCAGCAGCTCTGTCTGTGTCTGTGTGTGTGTGTGTGTGTGTGTCTTTTTTCTTTGTACATCAGTCGTGTTCGCTGCATCGAGGCAGCCAGGCCTGAACCTGTGACAGCAGCACAGTTGGTTGAGCACCTAAAGCTGCCAAGCTGTCAGTTTGACATCTGAATTATAGTAAACACACATCTGTACGAGTCAACCGGCAGTTAATCTCAACATCTGTGTGTGTAGCTGTCCACAGTTGACTGCATAGGGTTAGTTGAACCCATAAGGATTATGAAATTAACGTGGCATACTTGGAGTGGTTTTTCTTTCATTCCAAAACCGGTGGAAAAACGTGATAATATAAAATCGATGTTTTGTTTTTACCCACACTACCTGCATGGCTTAAGAGGTGGCAATGTTGAAAAGTATTAGAACTTAAGCTTGTATTTTCCATCACATTTAATATATTAATAATGCTAATAATACTGATGTGGGGGGGGGGGTGTTAAGCTGGGGAAGGCAAGTATGAAGAGGTGGGGCCTTTTTGATGTCATGGAGAACTGGTGATGTGATCACTTGCGTGGGTCAGTGTGGTCAGTAAGCGGCAGCAGCGTTCTGTATGTACTGGAGTTTATTAAGTGCAGTAATCAAGCCTGGATGTTACAAATGCCTGAATGGTTGTTTCTGCAGCAGTAGGTGACAGCGAGGGTCAGAGGAAGTTAATGTTGCAGAGGTGGAAGAAGGCTGTTCTTCCATGGTGATGTGGTTGACATGGAGTAGGAACGAGGGAGTGAGGTCGAGGATGACTCCAGGGTCGTGGCTTTGGAATTGGGGGTGAGGATGGAGCCATCAATATTGAGATATCCATATACGCAGTTGGTTAGGGTTTCTGACTTATTGTAGTTGAGCTTCAGAACATGTCATTGCATCCATGTCTTAGTGTCAATTAAGTAAGTGGTGAGAGTGGAGTGAGGTCATTCGTGTGGGCATGAACTCCTTTCACTTATTAGATAGTTAAATGAGAGATACAAGATTTGTAAATGACATCGAAATGCTTCTCTAAATTGCACCTATATTATATCTGCACGTGCTTTCGGATAGAATGAGAGCTCTTCTGTATAAGAGTCTCTTTTTAGGAGTAGCTCTGCTCTTGTGTCTGCATGATAAGGGTTTGGCTCCAATAACTGTTTCAATTCATAATTCAGAATTTGTAATGTCAGTCACACATTAGCCATTCATCTCAGAAAGATCTGGCTGGGAGAGGAGGAAGCACATGCAAAAGCCTCTTGTGGTAATTGTACAGATACAAAATGCAGGTACATTAGCAAAAATAACCCTGAAGAGGATAAGCAGTTGAGAGGATGGATGTTATAGTAAAAGGGTAAATGGAAACAGAAGGCGCTGAAATGGAATAACAGCATCCAGCTGGATCAAACAGTGGATGTTGCAGTTACATGTTTCCTACCAACAATGACGGCCACAGCTTTAGCTTTTTATTAAGTCTCAACTACGTCACTGTTAGGACAACTTGAACTAATCATTATTCACTCTTTTGATTGCTTGCGTCACCCATATTACATGTGTATTTATATATATGTTAAATATACAGGTATGTATATAAATGAAAGAAAATGCCAATTTTCTTTAAATATTCATCTGACAGATGTTTTCATTGGAGCTACTTTCAAAGTCTGTGGATTATGGATTATCAGAAGTACAGAAGACATTGTTTCTGGAAGCACACACTCAGGTTTTCAAATGTTATTCTTCAGTGCTTTAAGCTGCACAAACAAAACTAAGCGAAGAGCTTAAACTCTCCTTCTACTGTAAGTGGCAGTTAAGAAAAACAGTCGAGGTGCATTTATATTTTGTTTTAAGAATACAATCGTACAAATATTATCTCGTCATTTAAGGGTAAATCTGCAGCCTTTTAGTGAGTGAGTGTGTGTGTTCTCCCGTGCCTGGTGGGAGACAATTTCCACTCAGCATGTGTTAAGGAGAGGAAGATAATGATTGTGTAATCCACACACTCCACATTACCAGGTTTTGCAGCAATGATAAAACACAAGCACATACGCACACGACACAATTTGCATGGAATCCCACAGACTCCTGTGGGCTTGATCACCTGCACTTCACAATTTCCGATAACATTAACATGCTCTCCACATTCATTCCCTCCCTTTCATCTTGTTTTGTTTTTTGTTCTGTCTCTCAGTCATGAGGACAAACATACTGAAGGCAGGATTACCATGGAGATGCACTCAGCCTTGTCAAAGGCCCAACAGAGGAATTAGCGTGATAGGATCTGTGGTACTTCATCACACACTGACACGCATGTAGGCCAGCATGAGCAAGCACTCTGAAGCCAATGCACGCACGCACACACATTCACAAATGCATGTTTACACACGTACAATGACTGATTGTTCTACCCTTATCTGATGTTTCAGCCGATGGTTTATTTCCATTCCTCGACCAGGGAATTGTCTCCAGAATGCTTGCAGTGAGAAAACTCATTCCGATGATCTGGGTCAGATAGAGGCACTTCCATCGGCCACAGACAATTCCGACTCGGAACGACAACAGAACTTTAAAGAGAGAGGGAGAGGGAGTGAGAGACTGCCTCAAGACAAGATGCACCACAGATGATAAAACAAGGGAGTTGATATCCACCCAGTGGTCTGCCAGACAGATAAATGGTGTGTGTGTCCCTGGAATGAATATTCACAATCCAAACTCTTTACATTCTCAACTCAATCAAACGTGTAAAGCTGTGTGCTTATACAGACCCATTTCTCCTTTTGTCATGCCGAGCTATAAATTGCTCCGTGCCTCTCGTAAATCCATGGAACACCACTTGGAGGGAAATGCTTTCTGTTTTCTCCAGTAGCACTTTGGTTTTGGGGGAAATTGGTTTGCAAACAAAGACGTGCATCAAAAATATCTAGCTATTCCAAGTCTGAGGAATGGCTGTTTTGCTTTTCATCATATCCCTTCTGTATGTAAAGAAACTTTGCCAACTACAATACAAGGGAATCCAATTCAAAAGCAGTGCAAAATAAAGAGTTGTTTGTAACCATACAATGCATCACAAATAAATTCGCAAACCAATATACATTAGACCCAAAGTCAATCTTACATTTTCAGTCATTTAAAAACAGAATTTAGCAAAACTATTCTGGTACCCTACTTTGATACATCATGTTGATTGCAGGGGTATTTTATTGAAGAAACAGGAACATTTTTTCTTTGAATTTTGATGGAGCCATCTGCCAAACAGTTTACATTTCCAGCGTTTGTTACGCTGGGAGAAATAGAGGAGGTGTGAGCAAATATTGACAGCATCTGGTCTTTCTCTGACGCAGACAGACCAAGTAAACACAGGTGTAAACTTGGTTTGCCAATTAGATTTTATTTTTATTTTCAATCCATCTACAGAAAAGATGTCACTCAAATATTTGTCTCAGCAATAACTATCAGTTGTGTCGCTGTGGTTTACTCCTGACCGCTGAAACGTCATTGATGCCGTGAGTGAATCTCAAAGGAGTACAAGTGTGACACCACACAACAACTGATAGTTTCTCCACCTCTGCTATGTACAAACCTCACATTAAGTTTCGGTTGACCTTGCTCCCTTCATAAATCATCACGCACTATAGAACCAGGGTAGATGCCATGCCGTATTTTATCAAACATGTGATATCATCAGGACAGCTCATATCAGCCTGCAAATCGATTGAGGTGATTGAATCTATGAAATCCTCACATTACCAGATAATCTGTGCTGACAATCACTTCCGACCAAGCCTCTGATCAACGTATACCCTCCAGCTGTCAGGATGAGCAAATCTGGTGTAAATTGGCCCCATAATCCTCGAGTGTGTTTTTGGATTTAATGATTACATCTTCATCATCATATCCACTTCAGACATGGGAGATAGGTAATAGGAGGTAAAATAGATACAGAGTATAGATTGTGCATAAAGATGAAAGAGGCGTTGTTTTGAATATTTTTCACAATACGTCACTAAAACGCTGATGTGCAACAGTAATCAAAACATTGCATATGATATGTCAACAAATCCTGCCATCGGTAAACCTCTTACAGACATTGCAGATTAACAAAGGCTGGGACCAGACCAATTATTTCAATCAATTAATCCGATTAGAGAGTCTAATCCTTTGATCCCTCCCACCTTGTAGCTTTCCTCCTCACTTATTCAGACTCGCCCTTGCTCTTTCACGCCATCTTCTTTTCAACCTTTTCCCTTTCTGCTCTCCCTCTTCTCCCCCTTTGTACTCAGCTGATTGGTGCTGTTGACATAATAATTAGAATCTACAGATTGTAATATACTAGTAAATTAAATGGTCAGATCGGGATCATTCACTGCAGTGTGGAGCAAGAATCGGACAAAAAGTGAACCAATCTTGGCAATACAATTCCCCTGCATTAGTTTCTTTTATTAAGGATTTGTCCTTAAGCAGCTTCTTGATTGCCAAAATAAAGTACAAATTTTTACCACAACCTGAATTGTTTACAGTGTAAACGGCTTACACACGAGCATAAAACAGGGCAGACCAGGAGTGTTATCCCCTTTAATTAATAGCTCTCTGTCTTAGGAGGTTGGCTCAAAAAGAGACAAAACCACATACTGCTCTCCTTGCCCCTCCTGCCTTTATCAGGGAAGCAGTCTGGAATCCAGCCACTGGGCATCAGACCAGAATGGAGAGATTCAGAGATACTGTAAGCGGGTATTGTCGATGCAGTGGTGGTGTGTTTTGGGGTATATTGTTTTTCATAAAACAAACCACCAGTGTCATTATTCCAGATTATGTACAGAGGGAGATACAGACAGTTATTGATGTCTTCTTTATGGCTTTTATTAGAAGTAACACATCAAAGTCACGAACACTAAGGCTACAGCTTTAGCTGAGCATTGCCATTCCTCTAATACAGTATGGATTAGACTACCATAGATCAAATACTTTCACTTGTTTGTCTTGTTATAAATAATACTTAGCACAAGTCAAGCAGCTTTTTAAAATCCTCTTTGGCACCGTAGACTGTTTATAAGATGTGGACGTAGTCACCATGAAGTCACCCATTGGTTTGTGGACTACAGTTTTGAAGCCTCAATTTTGGCATTTTGGCTGTCGCCATCTTGGTTTTTGGTAGTAATCATATTGGGTATCTGGAACAGGAAGTGACATGAGGGTGGAGCTAAGTACAACAGAACGCTGTTCAAGACTTTTTTAGTCGACCAAAATGTTACAATTAATTGCCATGAACTGAAAACACAGTGAAAGGGTTAAAGTGAAGGTGGTACGGACAATGCCGTGGTAGCAACCTGTCAGTCACAAGGTAAGCACGCCCTAGAGCATAACCAGCTTTATCTGTTTTGCACCCTCAGTGAGTGGTGGATGGAAAGAATGAGAATGCAGAATGTAGACTGCAACAGTTTTAGTGGAGATGGAACAATAACTATAATAATCTGCATTCAAGATTAGCATATAACTTGAATAGGTTGGCATTTTACAAAAACTTAATTAAACTTCATTAGACAGTCAACACTAGAGGGACTGAACCTACAGTATGGGTATAGAGAGACAAAGGAATGACTTGTAATAAAAGGCCAGATTCAAATTAAAGATGGCATGGCCCTTTTGTCACTTGCTTTAAAGAATTAGTAATCATTTTGGGACATATGGTTATTTGCTCTCTGTCTATAGGACCATTCAATATAAGGCTATAGAACCAGTAGTTGGCTGGTTTTATAAGGGTTATGTGGCGGACTATTTCTTTGCTAGGAACAGTGACTTCCTGGAGTTTCTGCTAATTTCGTCCTGGGCAAGAAATAGTTTCTGTCTTTACAAAAAAAATTCTGTTGTTACAGAGACGGGCTATCTGATTCCAGTTGTTGTGAGAAGCTAAGCAGCTGTTCACTGTAGCTTTATAGTTAACAGTCGGAAATGAGAGTGAGAAACTTCTAAATGATATCACCTACAAAAATCAAATAATCCATTTTCAAAATGTCAACATTTCCACTGAAACTCTGGCCCAGGAGCAGGAACAAATTTCACCAAAAAATTAAAAATGAATTCACCATAGAAGAGTATTGCTACATGTTAAAAACTGGTTGTTGTGTTTTTGCTTGACTTGTACTACTATCACTAACATCAACTCACATTTACTTGAGAGCTGACTTGCAAAACTTAAACAAAGTGCCTATTGGTTGGTAAAACCTTTTAAAAGACACTCGTCCAGAGAGAGTGGCAGACAGAAAGGCTGCAGGAGGCCTGGGCAGGAGACAGAGATAAAGATATCTGAGGGATTGTGTCAGGAAAAGTCTGCATCAAAGTGATGTGCTCTATGATGCTAAATGGAGTATAGGGAGACTGTCAGTTCCCAGCTAGGAAGCTTGATGGAAATGCCACTAGGGTTTTATTGTAGTCCTAAAGGAGAAGTTCTGTCTCCTAAAGCATTCATCATGCAAGCCATTTTAAAAATGTGGGGACAGCTACCTGCCTTTTGCTGTGGATTTATGTCTTTTGATGGATTAAATATGTCTTCAGGTGAGTGTGAGGACACACAGGTACATGTGCGTGTCCTACCAGTTGATTTTTGTTGTCAAACCTGAAGAGAGATTTCCTGTATGTCTCAAAGATAAGTATATTCATTCTTGTGCTGGATTCTCTTATGTACTTCAAGGGAGTTCCTACTTTTCTTCAGTCCCTCTCACAAACCAAATACTTGTTTTTCTTTACTAATAACTACTTCCAAGCCCGCACTGTTTTGGCTTGTATCCGTCTCTCCTTTTCTTCAGGTTTATTTTTCAAAGAGAGATTTCTTTAGGTTTAAATTTCCTCAGTAGTCTTCAAATCCACTTTGACCTTACTTTGAGGAGGAATTCTCACACAATACTGAATAAAGTTGTGATAAAAAGCTTCCCATGGAGAATTGAACTTAGGTTTTTTTAATGTTTTTTTATTAGAATATTCTGTTATATTAAGTTAGGTCATCTTTCATTTTCCTTCCCTTCCTTCAACTCTGAAGACTGACTGCCAATTTCTCATTGGAAGCACTGCAAATAAAGAAGGGGTGCTCTGTGGTAGCTGTAGATGGGCTCAAGTACGTAACATGTATTTGCACAGAGTGTACTTTAATTGTTATGTTGAGATATAACTTCCAGCTGTTGAGACTTTTTCGTTTGTTTATTAAAAATCAGATAGCCGCCGTTTTTACTTCAGCTGTTTAATATTGGTCTGTCAACAGGTCCGTCCACAACTTTGGTCAAAACTTGCATATCTCAATGACTATTTGATGGGTTGCCATGAACTTTGGTAGAGATATCCATTTTCCCACAGAGTGAATCATAATGACTCCACCATGAGGTTCACATTAGTGTTTTTGAGTGAAAAGTTCCAACGGCTATTGGATTGAAATTGGCTACCCCCCCCCAAGGAGAACTCTGATGAACCCTTGACTTTCCCGCTAGCACTACCATCAGGTCAAAATACTTTGATTTATAACCATCAGCCATCAAAGGCCAGGTTCAGCTGGAGGCCACAAGACCATTGGAGAATAGTTGATTCAATAAGTGTGCAGCATTTCTTTTGTTTAATTTCTCCTTCACTTGACAGAACAACAATCAAAGATAATTCAAACTTAGACAGCCTTTCACAGAGAAATCTGTGACATTTTTAAAGAGATCCAACATGTCTGGGCTATGCGAAACATGACATTGCTGAAGGGCTGGCATATGCTGTAACAAATTATAGTCTGACTGGGCACGTGAAATACACTTACAAATTCAATTCAAAAAGCAATTGTTGTCTTGTCTAAATAGGCAGTTGCATGTGTGGATCCAGAAATTGGAAACCATATGTCTAGCACTTCAATTTTAAGGGACAATGTACTGGATTTCATTTGACATTTCACTTTCACATCTGTCATGTTCCGTGTAAGCAAATGAATAATATTATATGAATAACATAAAATAGAGGCATAGCTATACCAAGCAGAATATAGGATACACCACATTATGTGAAAACATTTTCTCGTTCTTAAGAACACTCTGTTTCAAGTTCAATGACAGGTGATGCAGCATCACATTTAATCGAGCTATACAGCAGGGTTTTAGGGGAATTATCTGAACTGCTTTTATAGACTATTCCAAAAAGTTACACCTGAGAAGTTTAAATAGTATTTGATGATTTTTATTACATCTATGGTAGCTGTAAGAACTAAATGTACATGCACGCTGGTGTTTGTGTGTGTGTGTGTGTGTGTGTCGGTGCTTGACTGCTACTCAGTTATTATAATTTGAATAGAAATGGGTCCTCTGTCTATTCATTGTGTGTTTTATTCTGTGCACATAGTACAGGGAGACAATTCCTGGAGGGCAGCCAAACCAGTCAGCTTTAAGGCTTGAATCTTTTCCAGTGATGTGGATACTCTGATCTATATAAACTTATGTGGAGAAATGACATTTTTCATTTAAGTGCCTTTATGTATCTATCTTTCTATTTACCGTGTTCTGTTTGAGTGCATGCTCTTTTGACTGTGCTGTCCTGTACATGCGTGTGTGTGTGTGTGTGTATTTGTGTATGTGTGCTCTCTGGCACAGTAGTACTGTTAGCACAGCTGTCCAATCCAAAGACTCACAGGAGGCGGGACACAGGTGTCCACAGCAAACCACATCCGTAATTATTGGGCTATGTTTACCTCATTGGCAGTGTGAGTTGTACGTCTGTCCGTCTGTCTGCCGGTTTAGCTTGTGTGTGTGTGTGTGTGTGTGTGTTTGTGTGTGTGTCTGCGCCAACCAATGTATATTAATGAAATCAGTGAGATGAAAGTTGAATTAGTTTCATCAGATTAAAAACAAAAGTATGAGAAAATGGCAAAAAAAAGACATGGAAGTGACCGGGGGAATGATATGAAACGTGAAACTAAAGATAAGCAAAAGCTGAACCAATACTAGGACACTTGTGGCCAGTGGAGAAAAGTAATGGCAATATCATAATTAACTTTGAGTCAACATGATTACTATCCCGTTGAGGTTTGGAGGTGTCATTCCGATAGCATGATTATGTCTCTTAGTGTCCCTTTCCAGTCATAGCTACAAAAGCCAGGGACATGCATTACTGCTGCTTCATACTCTGACTTCACCTCCAGAGGGTAAGTAGGAATTAAGGATTGTCATGGGAGGACAGCCCATGGGGCAGATTGTGTTCCATCTTGCTATCATTATTACAGACTTCTGTCCTTGTGATGCCTATGAACATCTGTCCCCAAAGGCCTTTGATGAGGCATTTGACATGGATAAAGGTCATGGTCCAGCAATCTAATCAGTTATTCCTAGAGTTGGAATGAATATGTAAAATACCAATGTGATCTCATGGAAAGGTGTTTAAATAGCAAGCCACTTTTAAGGACATTTTTTGGGTCATTTCACACATTTTATGCTTTCTGTGAGTCACTGAAAGCAGTTCTCACGCCCAACTACTCACTTACGGACGCATGTCACAGTTTTAAACATGTGGTTTATGTTGAAGAAAAGATCACAATTTGGGTTCAAATAGTGACATTTCTTATGTAAATGAAGTTACGGATGTTAAAGGACCAATGCATGACATGATGGCATCGCCATGTTGAGAGCTGTTGAGAGGGGGTCGAAATCCTCCCAATCTCATATTATGCACTTTTAAGTAACGTAGGCAAGTCAACGGTTGACATTTGGTTTTAACTGGGCCACAAACGTCAGCAGCTTCCTTCCTGGGTGAAAGTCCTGTGTTTGTTTGACCCACCCATCCACCCCATCTCCATCCTTAGGTGGACTTTCTTGGTCTTTTGACTCTGCCACCTGACTTCAGGAGCACTTGCTCTGAGTGTCTATTGCGGCGGTGTGAAATGACACACGAAAAGAAAAATGTGTTATTCATATGCCATTTGGGGAGACCAGGCTGAAAACACTGAATATCATTAAATTGTAGCTGTATTTATTTTTCTATTTTACCTCTTTTCATCCTGCATGAAATGAAAAGTCATCTTCACAAATTGTAAATTGTCCAGAAGCCCTTTATATCAAACTTTCTTGTTCGAGGATATTCAGCAGCCGTGAGAGGTGTCTTATTGGAACAGTGGGTATGGGCAAGTGCAGTATCCTTGTATTAATGAGTCTCATTTTTATATTTCTAAATGAATATGTACACGCATGTGACAAACAGTATGTCCCAAATCAACCTTGCTAACCTGGTCTCCAATTAACTAAGATAGCTGCCAATTTATTAGTACACCTATCTAAAAACTAAGTCAGTATTAGACTTTATTAGTTTTATGTAGGTGTACCTAATAAACTGGCAGCTGAGAGTATTTTTAATATGTGGTCCATTTGGTATGTACACACCCACACACAAAATTGTATCTTCAGCTTTCATTTCGTCACAGAAATCGTCGACTCTCTCCACCATTTTTGAGCACTTTCATTCACGGCACATTTGCCATTATGAGTTACCAAAGAGTTACCTTGAATCCATTTCTACACATCCATTAAACCTGGAGTGCCGTCTTTCCACCGGTACATTGAGTCTGGCAGATTTGCTTTGGCAGGTATTCAGTGACCTCATCATGACCACAGACGTTTCCCCCTCCGCTCGCAATCAGCGGTTATCTCTTTTCGCTCCTCTCATTGTGAAATGTTCCAATGCTCAATTCACCTCTCCTCACCAACAGGTGTCACAGCGGAATGAACTGCAGGGAATTGAGTAGAGAGGTTGGCTAGACAGAGACGGAGGGACTGCAAGTGTGTGAGGCATAGAGTGTGTGCAAGTGTTCCCAGTTGGAGGTATATATATGTGTGTTATGGGTAACTGTATGTGTGGGTTTGTGTGTTAATATTTCTGTGTGGAATGCTGATATGTATGTGTGTGTGTGTGTGTGTGTGTGTGTGCGCACTGGCGGCCATGCCATAGGTTTTTCACATTATAACCACTTCCAAACCCCCTACCTTCTAAACCCTGCACAGACAAATGGAAATTTAAACCAACCACTTCAGAAAGCTGATTTTTCTACCCAGTAGCCTGTTCTCACTCTGTCTGGCTGTAGCTAACAAGGCAATTGACAGGGTGATATGAGCACCATTTCCACTCTGGCATTTCCTAATGTTAAACACCAGAGTAATCAACAAGCTGCCTGCCTTCCTGTCTGTGTCCCTCGCTCCCTCCCTCCCCTCTGCACCGCCGCTAGCTTGCTCTCTCCGTCTCCACTAGCGTTCATTTAACGCATCCATATTGGATTTCCTAATGCCTACAGTCAAACCAAGTGACTTGTACCGCTCGCCTCTGGGCCGCTTTTGTTACAGACAAGCCCAATTTGTATTTGGGTGAGTCCGTGCACCTGCCCCTGTGGGAATGTAAATGTGACAGTGTTTTTGTGTGTCTGTGCCGTTTTATTACATGGACAAGTTCAATTTATGCCAGAGGAATTCAATTGAAATCAGAGCGCACCACCTTCGGATGCTATGCATAAATTTGAGGGACTTTATAAAGCATATGGGATTATAAGATGCATATAGGGAGACTGAAAGGGAGGGAATCAAAATAAGAGTGTGAACTGATGTTAGAGGGAGAAAGAGAGAGGGTGTGCGTGGGTGTAAGAGAAATGTCATGCTTATGTTACAAACGTTAAATTGTTTTAAAATTATACAAACTTGTGTCACAGTATGTTGTCTTCTACCTTCTCTGTCATACATACTCACCTTAATTACTTGTAAACATTACATTCATAGTTGTCTGCCCTTTTCACCCCTAAAGATAGGGATTTTTCCACTGAGTCCTTAAGAAGGATAATCCTTCACTTTTCAGTGATGTATTTGTTGGTATTTATCATGCTACAGTTAGTTTATCCCTACTAATTACTGCGAGTCAGGATTGGGGGATGTTTTGTAATTCCAATGTAATTTTGTTCCCCTCTTCCCCGCCTGCCAAACTGTCGACCCGTCTGACGCTTGACGTCTATGAAAATGAGGCATCAACAATTCTCATAAATTAGCTAAAAGCTACTGAACTCCTCCATGGAACATTTTCTCTCTTTTGATGGTTTGTAGATTAGACCGGGAGTATGTTATTAATGAGTGAGATTACACCCAGCCGTCGCTAACCGGATTATGTTTTAATACAGCTCAATTTTCCTGCGCTATCCAACTCTACTCCTCCCTTTCTCTTCCCTCTGTCTCTTCATTTCCTCCCTCTCTTCTCTCATCTTTGGTCTCCCTCTGTTCACCCTGAGTGTGTCTTCCACTGTTACTTATGCATCTGTATCTGTTTGTGTGATTTTGAATGTTTTGCAATGCAGATATTCCAGAAACGACATGGGTCATAGGAATATACAAGCCCGAGGACACAACAATTTCAGCAGACATAAACATGTACGCAGACTGAACAATGTGTCAAAACTGAGTTAATGATGGATAATAAAAAATATGCTAATGAACCAGCAGGAGGGAGAGAATAAGTGTTTCACCATCAGAAATAGAGAAATGTTTAAAGAACCCTATTTTGACAACTTAATTACTTCTAGCTGGGATATGACTTTGAGTTTTACTGATTAACCCCATTAAAAGAAAGACAGAAAACCAAAGAAGGCACAAGAGTATAGAAAGAAAGAGGAGATTGTTTCGAGCAGCTTTTGTAGTTGGGAGACGGGGAGAGGAGCTAGCTTCCACCATTCTGCAGAAATGAAATGAAGAGAACAGACATGAAAGACGGGTGAAACAAAGACAGAACGATAGTGACTGTGAAAAGAGTTTGAGACAAAAAGCTGACAGACTGGGGATGGAAGCCGTACTTAAGTCTGTATCTGTAGCACTCTGCTTTTTCACAAGTTGGGGATGCCCTCATCCCCTCTCCTCTTTTCCTCTTGTAGTATTCCCCCCTCTTTTTTTCCAACTGTGGCTATACTCTTACCTATGCCACTCTTCTCTGATTCACCTCTTTTCCTTTTTTACCTCTCTCTCTCTCTCCACTGCAGTAGGGGGATTACAGCATTGGCTTAGGGAAACAATAGGCCTAACACAGGGCTTAAGTGGCCAGAACCAAACTAAATCAAACATTTCGCTGACGGGAGTGCCACTGTAATCCTCCCATTTTATTCTTGTTTTTCTCCCCCACTTCTCTCCCTTGCATTTGCTGAGAGCCTTCCCTCTTACATGCCTTTAATCAGGGCTTTGTTTTTAAAGTTGGGTCCACCAGCGGCACTTGTCTCATGTTAAGAGTGTTTAATTGGCTTTAAAATACTAGTAAGTAGTGTTTGGTTAATGGGTAATGAAGGAAGGTTAAATGTAATAAAGATGCAATATAATCACCATAATGAATGTCTGTTAAAAGACATGCATAGGAATAGAATCAGTCACTGTGTAATAAAGAAGCATTATTGTTCATTGGGGCCAAAAAGATGTGTTTCTCAGAGTATGTGCTGGAGACGAATCAAGTTCAATCAACCAAAGAATAGAGTGATTAAAAGAGGGAAGCAGATGAAAAGACGTGTGTGGCGGCAGTCATATCTGGGTTGGCATGAAATGGCACGGAATAAACAAATTGATAGAAATGATGGAGGACAGTCCCCAGTGGCTGAACTGGTTTTCCCTCTGAGTTACTGGTTTGTAACTGCCTGGAAACTGATCTTGTATCATTTAGTCATCATCAATGTATAGAGTCAAAATGGCTCCAACGAAATCAGACTGATGGTTATCGAATTGGATCATACAGAATTCACTACATGCATTGCAAACTGTAGCTTTCCATGGGAAAACCCTGCACCTTCTATGTGGATGTCCAATCAGTGTTGATGGTAAATGTAGTCAATTGTAAATGTGCTATATTCTTCCAGACAGCTGAGTCCACAGATGCAACATCTGTTAATCTTCCTGCATCCAGCGCATCCAGTCATTTGACGTGATAGGGACATGGTTGGATGCAGGGAAGAACTACGGGCTTTTTCGGCTTGTATTGCTCTGGGTAGCCAGGGGGCGTGCTCTTTACTCCTCAAAATCAGAACTTACTCTGTCTTTTTGCTTGTATTGCAAACTGCTAAAATAGCATCCAAAAAAGGATGTTGGTAGTGTGCGGTGTAGTGAGAGAGGGAGAGTGACAGTGAATGCGGTGTGAGCAGACTAAAGAGAGTGATTGTCGCAGTAGAGGAGAGTTTAAGTTTAGCGGTGAAGATATCAATAGAATAGAGATTTTACATTCTGCGCAAATAAATGCTTCCACTTCTCAAGACCAACAGCAGATTACCCTGTCTTGTTGCTGACTGGCTGCTGAGTGGAATGATAAGGGGCGTCTAGAGGCAATGTTGGACAAAGGCTCGCATGCATTGCATCCTGGTACATGTAGGCACTGTTGGCACAGCACTGTGAGCGGAAGAAATCAGCTTTCTTTAAGACTTTATTGTTTCAATTGACTGCATTGACCGTCAACACTGATTAGACATCCACAAAAGCTGCCATATTTTACCTTAAACATGAACTCTCCATTTTCATGGGTACCAAGTTTGTGGGTGGGTTTAGAATGGGATAACATTTAGATGATCAATAAAAATAGAAGTAAAGGTAGAAGAACAAAAAAAACCTGCCAAGATAAGTGTCCAAAGATGCCTGAAATGAAGGAGACAATCAGAACAAGTGTAATAAACAGAAGAGGGAAAGAAAGATAAGAACTGAGTAGATAGTTCGGAAGAGAGAAAGAACAAAGGCAATGAATCGGCAAACACAAAGATGAGGGAGAAGAAAGTCAGGCCTCAAAATCCCTCCAGGCCACTCTGTGGAGGCTAAATGTGTACCTCGTAAATGGAAGTGTGAAACAGGCCCCCCCCCCTCTCACTCTCTCTCTCTCTCTCTCTCTCTCTCTCTCTCTTGCTTCCCTCTTTCTCTTCCAATCCTGTCTCTGTGCTCTATTGTTCTTTCTCCTCCTGGGTAAGTGAATGTCATGTAGAGAGGACGCTATAGCTGCTGCTCTGCATGTGCTATGATAACAAGGTGTCAGGATTCCCTTGGGGTAGATTTGCACTGCTGGAGATTTGACTCCTCATCGGATAACATCATCAGATAAGAAAAATACGGCAACGGAGTGGAGGAAAGAAAAGGAGAGGGCCACACAGACACACTCAAGCTAGAATACTAAATGACACAAGGAGACTTAGACATGCATGCATACAGATGCACATATCTAGTGCAGGCATAGCCTAACTACACCGAGATAGAAATATACATACATTTATGCAAGCACAAACGTACACATACAGAGACAGATGCTACGCAGCAAAGATATGTAAAGTTAGGGAAGTAACTAGGCATGAGTACTTAAACTTAATTTGTACAGGTTCTATTCAGGTTTCAGAGCATTATTATAGCAGCAACCAAGATAAAGTAGAGTAATGTCTACCTGAGCAGAGAATGAAGCGTAGCACCCACCCTCTGGTTTCCACCCAGTTTAATACTGTTAGCTATGTCAGCACTGTTGCTGTCGTTTGCACTGTTCGCGCTGTCAGCACCATTACCAAAATCATCATTTATGAATCGCCTTCACTCTAAAATCTTGGTTATGCTTTCGGCAGGGACGTTCGTGCAGACATGAGCTGCCACGGAATCGTGAAGAGGAAACATTTTTATCTTTTATACTCCTTTTGTACTTTCTTCCCAGGGAGCGGCAACTACAAACTAGAGTCCTGCGAAGATGGTATTTTTTTATCACTTCAGCTACTGTTAAAACGCATTGGGTTTATTTAAATTCGAAAGGGATAAGTATGCATGAACCTGTTACAAACCTGACTGCTCCAGTGTATTGTTTGGTGGCATTATAATTATAAAGGCAGAATGACGCAATTTATGTCTGTCAACATTAGAGTGAGTTGTGGTGTCCTATATTTTTTTTGTAGATACTTGGCTGCATCCTGCAGTGCCGATGGACAGCGTAGTTTAACCAGGGGACTCCTTTTCTGTGTAACAACATTACAGCTTGGTTACCGTCCAACCTCTTCCACATAATAAGAACATCTCAGATGTGCGCAAACTTGAAAAAACCCGGTACACAAGACCGTCCAGCCACATTAGTCCACATAGGAGCAGAGAGGAGGTAATAACAGTGCTACCTTTTATTTGTTGACTTGTACTCAGAGCAGTTAGCTGAAATAACTGGAACCAGTGGTGCTGTAACTTCCTTTAATGCCCTGGGTTTCGCCTCTCACGGTAAATATAGGCTGCCTATCTTGCTGGTGGAGGTTGTTGGGGCTGGATGGGGTCTGACAGAATACATATATAAAATATCAATAATCCAGATTTATAGTTGCAAGAGGCAGTAAACCACAAAGCACCTCATAGTAAAGATGTAGATACTAATACTGTCTTCTCCATCAAATAAACAAAACATGGTTTTAATTAGGATATTGTATTAAAAATACTGTAGAGGTTTACACTGTTTCTATTTTTGATTTATTTATTTATTGTTTTACTACCATTGTTATTGAAAGTCCAATATCCAATTCTATTCCAACGTCTTATTGCTTGATTGATTTAAATGTATGTGACTTAAATGTAACTCTGACTAAAAAATGTATATTTGTTTTACCTGAAAAACACACGGAGTGAAAGGAATTATATGGCACAGTCTGCCATATTGCACATATTATGATCCATGGTTTTGCAGAATCATCCAATATTGATGTTCTGGTCTGGCGATATGGTTCAACAGCGCTACAAAATGTGTTGAATGATGAGTTTCAACATCACACTCACATCAACTGTGAAATTTGGGGATTTCAGAGTGCTACTGGATGCAATAACAACAATCAGGGGGTGTACTGTTCCTTTCATGCTGATCATGATAGATGATATCCCGTCATCTTTTGTCGTCTTCCATTTTAATACATTTCTCTAGACGGCGGGGGGGACATAGAGAAAGCTCACCTGGGAGCATCCCAACAGGCATCCAGGCAGCTGTTCATTTAAAAGATAGATTACAGCTTCATTTACAGACTGTAATTAATACACACAACTTCCCATACGTAGTGAAAGGTTACAAGAATAAAAAAATCAAACACTCCACATTGTGGCAGCTGGGAAAATTGATCATAAATGAATGTGTTTATCATAAAAGTTTATCTTTACTTTGAATGTGCGTCAAAGTGGAGAGCATCTCAAGTTAGAAACGTACATTTGGTATAATTAGGGCGAATAGGTGTTTCTTTTTCATACTGAAAGAGGACAGAAAGATAGATTTTGCCTCAGGCTCTGACAGATTTGCAGTGGATGAGGGAGAAAGGAGGGGGGATTCGTAAGTACACAGGATAAGTGACTGAAAGTCTTGACAGAAGATGACAGAAAACTCTCAGAAAGAGGCTTTGATGTGTTGCATACACATATTTTGAGTAAACAAGTGATTATTATACACAGTGCATACAGTAAGTCAAATACATACATATATTTTAGTTTTTGATTATATATGGATATTCTTCTATTGTGTCTATTGTGTAGACACTACCTTGGTATATTTTTCAGGGATGTAGCAACAACTAACAAGGATTTGTCCTGTGCAACAAGCCCACACACTTTGTTATAAAACAATTCTGCCATATAGAAAGTATTGCAAGACCTTGCTTGCAGTCTAGAACATGTTGTCCTTTAAACTTTCATTTGTTTTCATTGCACTCACCTGCAACATAACAATAGTAACTTCTTGTAAGAAATAATACATGTGATAAAAAGACAATTTTCGTCACTGCATTACCATTTCATTTTTTGGCATGGTGCATTTCTTAAAACCATGGTTATGTTAAATGTTAATACTTGGTCAAATAATACTGCATTTGGTCAGAGCAAGTGACGCAGTATTTTGAGTAACCGTTAGGGAAAGTTACATGTCATGAAAGCTACGTGGTATAATAAGGAGTATAACAAGTGAGAAAGTGGTTGTAGGTGTCCCATGTGAAACCAAAATTAAAGCTTGACTCTATTCTTGTACACGTTGTTACGCTTTCTACGTAAGAAAGTCCGCTAGGACCAGGTGTTATTTATTTATGCCAATTTACGGTTGTTATGCTACATTGTTATTTTAGACAAACCATGATCTTTTCTCTAATATAAACAATTGTAGTTTTTTTTTACCTAAACCTAACAAATAGTTTTACAATGTTAACCACATGCCATTGGGCATTTCTGCAAGCGTGGTACACGGTTGTTCAGAAATGTATTTATGGACGGTGGCAAAGCCCACAGCTCCCAACCTTGAACAGTATATTGGGTGCACGGTAGTGGAAAGGACAGACAACTCACTGGTACTCACTGAAGAAGGGCCTTCTAGTTTATTGTGGTCAACTAACGTCTTTTAAAATGGATTTATGAATTTTTTTTTTAGTTCATTTTGGAAACGTCAACATTCAACATGTCTACGGTTTGTAGAAACATACAATGCCGAACCAATTTCTGGTGAATCGGTTGCGAATACATGAAGGGTTTGAGTAGCAGCATATCTCCACAGTATGGCATGAAAACACAAACACTAGTACACAAGGCGCAATGAACCAGCAAGGACTAGAGGCAACATCAGTGGGGCTATGACAACAACCATGTCCCTCAGAAGTCAGGGGACTAGAAGAAAGCAGCCAACTACAATAGCCCCCCCCCCCGCCCCACCCCCTTTCCACTGAATAGTACTGATGGGGAAAATGTCACCTGTGCCATTTAATCAACTAGCCAGCAATAATTTAGTAATCATTCCTCTTCAACGCCTTGAAGTGGCAGAAGGAAAGGAGGAGGAAGAGACAAAGAGAGATAGCATGTGAATAAAGCATGAAATGGAGAGATAGAGAGAGAAGAGAGGAAGACAGAGACCAAAGGAGAGTGAACAACAGCATGTCATTGGTAGCTGAAGCGTGCATGTCTTTGGCAGCAGACAATAAGCCCAGATGGTAACTCCTCCTTTGTTAACTTTGATGGATATTTTTCATTCAGAGTCCAAGGCTGAGAAAATGTATATATCACCCCAGATACATTGTTAGCTATCATTTACCTTATGGTTTCTCCCTGAATGTTTCTTAGGGTAAATGCAAGTGTCAGGTTTATTGTGCTAAATACTCTCACGCTTATGTTCACACAGGCTTATTGAAAATCAATCAATAGGATTATGTATGAAGGAGTCAAGTGAATCACCTTGAAATGGCTCCCCATTATATACTTCATATGTAGTCCGTGCAATGTGTTTGTATGATGTATGGCATTACTTGAACATCAGTGTAGGAACAATTACCCCGGGTACATGATTTACAGTTTGAGGAGTGAATGATTTGAATAAGTGGATTAGATGCTTTTCTTATATCCAGTCCCAATTGACGCTGTCTAGTAATTTTGTACAGACATAAAAACCATGACTTCATTTATATGCAGGCCTTGGCTAAATGGATGAACACTGGCTTTCTTTGTATATGGAGACAGAGAACCCTTTTGGTCAAATTTGGGCAAAGCCAAAGTTTGACCAGGAGGAACAAACTGGCCGTCAAATTCTGAGTCTGTATTTACAAAATACAAGACTCAATTAAAAAGGATGTTGTCTGTTCTCACAGAACTAGGGTTAAGGTGTGTTTTATGTCACACCTATTTCAAAGGCTTTAAAGGGCGAAGCTCAATGCAGGCCAATCAGAGACCAACGTGACACAAGGTCATGACTTGGGAGATGCAGGCCATCGCTCTACCACCCTTCTCCAGAAATGGCGTGAGGGCAAAGCCCCCATACCAAGCATGAATGCCCTGACACAGTCAAACAATCAGGCCAACAAATCAACCCTCATCTGTGACAGTCTGTGAAAAGCAAGATAGATGGTGGATATCCCTACTAGCCCTCTACACACTGCACCTGCCACCCCAGAAGCACCCACATCTGGGAGAGATGTAGTGTAACAATGGCCAGCAGACACCAATCAATCATACTAACTGGCAAGGAGGTGATTGATTATAATGCTAAGGCAATAGCTAAATTAAGATTTTTAGGAAGTTATCTGAGTGCCATAAAAGCATTATTAACATATTCTTCAGTTTAAATTGAGTTTCTAAAATAGATTTATTTTTCTTTTAAAACGTTTTGTCCCCTGCATAATGAAGAAGATTAACTGCTGGCACGACTGGCCTATCGTTCAGTATACTTACTGTAGGCTCATTTAGCTTGATACCCATTCCAGCTCATTTAGTGAAGATGAGGCATAATAACTCCAGCAAAGAATATAACTCAGACTGTCTAGGATAGAATTTATAAATAAATAACATTGAAATAGGTTGCATTACATTAGGCAGAAGGGAGCTATATACCCACAACTGTAATTTAATCATTGTGAGAGTCAGGAGGGAAGATAAAGATTTAATTATAATTGTATTTCCGCAGGAATCCGGTATCGGAAGGTCAGATTGAGACTGGCACTGGTGTTCCGGTTGATCTCCCCCATTCCAATGCGACTCTGTTCCGGAATAAAAGGAAAGAAGATATCTAAATATCCCTAGTGTAACAGAGAGACATAAAAGTGTGTATAGAGTTGTGATAACACACTAGGGAGGAAGTATGACAGTGTCTTGTAGCCAAGAGACAATGCAGTCCTGTGATGCAGCCGACAGAAGACATCGTCTGGCAATTCTCACATATGTTGTTGTTCTGAAAATTCAAGATAATTTAGTGTCCCATCTCTTGCTTTTTCAAGCTGGGATGTGTTGAAAAGAGAAGACAAACAACTAATAATTTACTGCAGTAAATAGCTGTGTATGGTGCGGATACTGTCAGGTTTTAGGTTTCAAAACCCATGCAAAGCAATTCAAGTGAACCCTTGCCTCCTCTCATTTAAATGTTTCCTTATGTCTCTGTCTCTCATTTACTTGGTGACATAGATATAGTACACACATTCTTTAATTACAAAAGATTATGTCAGGGTTGGAAATTCGAAGCCGCCACTTGGGTGAATTTGATGAACCCTGGCCATGGTTGCTGGTAAACAAAGGGGAAATTTAACAAAAGTCAACTCAAGGTGCCCTACTTAATTAGTGAGAGAGTTGCTTTTGCGCCACTTCTCCAACTCCTGTTGGAATTACAAGCCTGGTCTAACATGGCCGCGATCACCTCCGGCGGCCAACATCACAGCTGGAACGCAATGCAGCTTAGCCAATGCGGCAACTGTCTGGTAAAAGTTAGCTACATATAAATATCAGAAAACTAGACAACTGTAGGTAGCATGGAACTCTAGTCGTAATACGGGCAGAAGCATGCCATGGGCGATGTGTGAAATCTGTGAGAGCCACTCATCTCCAAACCCATAAATACCGTAAATACTGTATATGTCAATATTGTGTTTGTAGACAACTTACACATGCCTGATATTAGACATAAATGACATATGTGCTGGGAGTACACCAGTATTGAAGCTAGCTGAAATTGTACAGGATGTGTGTCACAAGGTGATGTAGAGCAGGTATAGATTGCACATAGTGGACAAAAACTTGGCCTTCCTTGCCTTTCCCTACTCCTCTGAGACAGCCAAGTTCATTGAATGGAATCAGAGAGTGTAACAGAGGAAGGAAGATAGAAGCTTTAAAGTTGAGGCTTGCACCTGAATGCTGTGAGACTTGAATAACTTGAGACTTTAAGGCAAAACGAGAATTGATTTTGTGGCCCATAAACATTCAAAATGCTATGTCGTGCGTATACCTTTGAATACTATAATAACATGGAAAAACTGTTAAATTTGATGATGAAAGTGTCATGATCTTGGTTTTGATTTAGTTTGTTTCCTGTTTTATTTTGAATTTCCCTGCCTCTTGTGTCCCATGTTCACTTTACTTCCCACCTTTTGTAATTGTCTGCCCCACCCTGATTGAATCCTCTGGTGTCTAATCACCTACTCCGCAGTGTATTTAAACCCTGTGTTCCCCTGTCTCTGTGTTGGTTTGTCTGCTATGTTCCCTGCAATGTTCTCTGCTTTGTTCTCTGCTGTGTTTCTGCTATGTTCCTGCTAATATCCCTTGTGCACATGTCCGATTTACCTGTTCCTGTTTTGTGTCGTTTTTGCCTCTTGGAGTTTTAGTTACTCATTTTTTGGACACCCCTGCATTGTAAGTTTTCTTTGTTTTTGGATTACAATCACCATGAATCATCCCTCTGTTACCCCGTGTCGATCTGTATTTGGGTCCATCCCCTGCTGTCTTTTTGCCCCACCAGAACAGTATGAACCAACCAAAATATGGACCCATCAGATGGGTTGTTACAATTTGAAGAAAACATGGTATGACATAGAGACTTGCTTTGGAAATGAATTGCAATATTGGATTCCTTGGATAATCTTGCTGTGTTGCTTAAATTAATGTGATAAGACTATTACATCAGCTCCCAGTATATATGATGAAGTGCAATATGTGAGGACGGCACTTCCACCAGAGATTTGCATGAATCAGTTATTTGGGTTCTCATGCTATTATAATAGTATTCCTGATTATTTATTATTACCTTTTCATCACACACATTTTTACACAAAACACATCAGTGTTTAGCAGACTTAAACAGCAATGATTGTTCATCTTTCTGTGGTCCCTCTCTGATTTTGGTATTAATAATGGGGTAGCACATCTAAGCTCTCTGATTTTAATTGCCAAAATATTATATCATTACTTAATAACAGGGCAAGCAGAAAGCTTACCCTGAAAGCATTTGTAAAACTATACAGTATATCCATTCGGTATTTTCCAAGCTATTTATTGTCTCAAAGCAGATTTATAAAATCAATGAAGTTTAATTTTGAGCATTTGTGCAGATTTCTGAACAGTACATTTACCCTTTATATGAATGAATGTTTTCTTTTTTTTCTGTTATGATCAATAGAAAAGAACGGGCATATATGATTATGAGGAAAAACTGACAAAAATGAATACCATGATCAGTGTGTCCACCACTCTTGTCCCGACTGAAATATCTCACCAAATAATGGATGAATTGCCAAAAACCATGTACAGACAATTATAAACCCCAGAGAATGAATTCTATGGATTTAGGTGATCCCCTGACATTTACTCTAGCACCGCCATGAGCTTTACAGTCTTGGTTGTTAATGAAATTTCTTGACTACTGGTGGACGGACTGTTATTTAATTTTAAATGGATAACTGTGGTGCCTATAAGGTGAATTTTGATGACTTTGGTGTCCTCCTGACTTTTCATCTAGTGCAACCATGAGGTCAGAATTGTATTTTGTCCTTTGCTTTGGTTTTTGACCAAATTCCTGCAAATCTTTTTTGACAGGTTTGTTACAAATACACATCTTTTGTTTTTTTGTGATAGGCGTGTTGATATACAAATGATATCTTATAATTGAGTGGCCTTATGCACAACAGGGCTGGTATGGCAGGGTTTTTGATTGTGAATTTGTTTTCATGTACAACCTGAACAGTGTCCATTCTAAATCATTTTCATGTTTCCATCCTTATTTTACTGTATGCGGATGTGTGTGAGTGTTTTTGTGTGTGTACAGATAGACGGACAGACCCTCCTCATTCACTCCATTGCTCTACAGTATAGAGGGACCCATCCATATTTTATATTTCTCTATTTATAATTCACAGACCAAACCTCAGTGTCGTACTAGTGAGAGACTCATCATAGGATAGGACTTCTCCCCCGTTTTGCTTCTCACTCTGTCTCACTCTCATAAACTTACTTTGACTCCATTTATCTTCACATCTTTCTTTTGTGTTTCTTTTCTCTTTGTCATAATGTTTTCTTTGACACAGATAGTCTTACTTCAATATCAGCCCACCCCCGCTGTCCTTTCTATATTCTACCGATAGCTATTATGGAGCAAGGGGGTTCCACCACCAGTTCAGGCTCCATATAGCTTCAGAGAGAGTTCTCAGAGTTCACTGTCCAGTTCATCTTCAATCCTGTAGAGGTGACCTTTCAGACTTCTGTTTTCCATTTTCTACAATCCACTGCAAGCAAGAACAATCCTCCACAACTATAGTCTCCAGACATAAACAGCACACAGTCACATACAGATTGCTATATACAGGTGGATAGATCCACTAGCTGGAATATTTTGTGTTTCTGTTCTGTATTTGAGAACTGCATAACTTTGCTCCTGTTAATTATGATATCTAGAAAAATTATTGAAATAAGTTTGGCCATACTGTTATCCAGTATATTTGCCTGTTTATCTAATTTAAATGAATTAGGTGTTTATTCTCAGAGATAATATATACAATATATTTCACTTTACCACTGAGTTGTAATTGGGAGACACTCTGCATCTACTGTAGTTGCGCTTCAATAGCCTTCAGCCCATTTATATGAAAGAGTTATATGGGATCAAAGGTGTCAAGGGAGTAGTAAAATTGACAACACATGATCGGAAATTATAATTTATTGTCAGAATAATCGGTCTACTAATTAACTAGTTAGCTTATCTATTAAATAGTCAATCTATTGAAGTCACCCAACCATATCAGATTGCTCAGATTCCCTCCCTCCCTGTCACTTTCTCCTATCAATTAATGTATAGTAGCCATACATCCATTTTAATCTTGCATAATATACCCCCACATATAATCTCAATCAGCAACTTTTGGTAATATAGCAAATACCCTATTAACAATAACTCCCACACCTTTCTCCTCTCCTGCTCTTGTCATTTTCCTCCCCAACGCACTCTCCTCCCGAGGGCTTTGGTCAGTAATCGTGGTGGATATAGGGTATATTCTCTCCTTCCTCAGGCTTAAGATACCTTCACAGACTGGTCAGCAGTAGACTGTTAACACATACTCGGGCTATGATTCTCGGCACTCTGCGAATTACCCAGGATCAGGTGTCCATCCAAACAGATTCATGTCTGCTCAAGCGCTTTGTTTTGCTACTCTCATGTCTTATGGCTGCAGTTCATTTTTTAGTTTAAGTTGTGTTACTGATGATTGCATTTGTCTCCTCCACTCAATGTTTCTTTCTTTCTCTTTTCCATGTCTACCTTTCCCACTTTCCTTCTTGTTTGACCTACTCGCCCTTAGTATCTGGTGTGGAAGGATATGCACATTGCTTGGGCTGTACAAGCAGATTAAACCCTTGTGACAGTAGTTTATATCTTGCACTCAGTTAAGAGATATTCTGTGCCTATACTCAAAGAAACTGGAGTTACAATACTTAACTAAGAATCTGCAAAAAAATCCTCACAGTTTTGTGTGCAGAGACATACAAAAGCTGCTTTTTTTTCTACAAACCAGTGGCATGTCATACACTGCTGTTTTTTTATGAGTTTAATTGTGAAGAAAAAAAAAAAAGCAGCTTACATGAGAAGGGTTTATGTGAATTTGTTTGTTGCCTCTTTCAACAAATGCTATGATAATTGCATTGTGGGCTTTCTTCTGCAATGACTTGATTTGAGGAATTGATCAAGACGGATGGAAATACAGAGGCGATTTCACTTTGTTGGAGGGCAAAAACAAAACAAAGAAGCTTAGAGGAGGAGTTGAAAAATATATAGGAGAATATTCACTTTTGATCAGGCCTCCAATGGCCAAACAAAAAGTTGCACAAACAAGTCTATATATTTGCAATGAACTTTCATAAGGTTTGACTTGATGATATGTTGTTATTAAGTACATTTCTTAAAAGGTTACTTTGGTCACAAAAATTACTCATAGAGCTTATGTGCAGATAGGCACACACACACACACACACACACACACACACACACACACAATCAGGCTCACACTGATTGTCAAAGCATAAACAGTGTATGGTACATTCAAGAACCGTATGTGTTGCACATATTTAAAGGAGATATATATATTGTATAAACATGCATGCAAAGACACCCTGCATACATTCTACACTTTTGAAGTTCAACTCCCCAATCCACTCGCGTATATAATATGCACAACACACTCATTCACGCACATTAGACAATCTAACGGTATCCTCTGACATCGAGATGAGTTACTTCAAAGGGTTTAGCTCAGAACGCTTCCGCCTCTGATACCTTAAACAACTCTCCAAAGAGTTGGTGTTGAGCACACACACTCCATATACACAGAGTCTTGCACCTCAGCAAAAATACACTGATTGGTCCCAGTGTAAAGCCACTGAGAGGAAAAAAAATACAGGAAAGAAAAAGAGAGAGGAAGAGTTTTTCTCCCCTTGAGAATATATTAAATGATACATTTATTATTACTTAATATTTTTCCGTGACACTCTTGTCTTGTTGCTTAAACATTGACACCGTTGCTGTATCAATGCAGGCACCCTCTAACAAGCTTTATAGTCTCAGAGCATCACACCAAACACTCCTGGTATAGGCTGGATATAAATAGCCATAACACTCTTGCCTTCGACAAAGTCAGCAACGTAAGAAGAGGCAGAGTGACAGAGTTTAAGGACTCCAATAGTTGTCAAAGAACTACAGCATGAACATGAATGCATGAACTTTGATCTATTTCACACGTGCTTTGCCCTCGAGCAAGGCTAAAGGGGATGAAGCCAGATGCTTACTCATTGCTGGCTGCACTAACAGACTTTTTTTGATTTCACACAATATTATTTGCAGGCAAACACCAAACTCAACTCTGACCGCATGTAAAAGGCCAGAGAAGGGAATTGAGCCCACTACACGTGTTGTATAATACATGTCTCTGAAAAATAGGATTACGGTGATGCCTACACACAGCACCTTCGACCAGGCACAACTGCTTGGTCGAGATTCAATCTCATTGCCAAGCGGCAATCTCCCTGTCTGAAAAGTCAAGCCAACTTGCTTTCTTTCTCTTTGCCAGCAGGGGGCAACTCCTCTGGTTGCAAAAATAAAACAGATTATATAGAAGTATGAGAAAATAACCCTACTTCTCACTTGATTTACTACCTCAGTAAACATTTTCCTAATGAGTTTATTGTATCAATTGCTAGCTTCACGTCTTCTTTAGTGCAGGATCATTTTCATTTAGTAAATTATACTCCCATTTAGAGGAAAATAGACAATAAAGAAGGGTATGCTTTACAGCGTGACTTCCTTGTGATTGACAAGTCGCTACATTGTCCGGTTTGGGTGTTGTCCACATTTTCATCTTCGAACTTTGAACCTTGTCTTGTTCGGTTGTAGCTGCATCCTCTCATGTCACTTCTGGTTCCAAAAAACCAAGATGGTGACAGCCAAAATGCAGAACACGGGGCTTTAAAGCGGTATCCACTAATTAGTGAAATTACGGTGACTAATTACGGTGGTTATATATGGCGGTCGCCAAGCCACCAATCACGCTTATAGCTAAGTTGCTGGGGAGACTAATTACTGTTGCAGATCATACTGTGCAATTCAGTCAGATCTTCGCTGAACCACTCCAGACCTCCTCAAAATTGTAAAAGCAGAAGCCCAGGAGAGAGGCAACAAGCAAAGTGTCCTTCACTGTAAAACTGCACCTCCTACCTCATGCAGGAGAGCAGGTGCAGCCAGGGACAGCCCACAGACACCAAACACAAAGCCGCTACACTCAGTATACCTGCAACCTGATCGTCGGTAGTTGAAGAACCGCAGACGATAGTGAAAAAAATTGAAATAAGCACATTATCAAGACATAAGACACTAAAAAAGTATCTTATGTCTGTTGATTTTCATCACATCAGAATGTGCTGTATTTTTATGCAATCAAGAGGACACAGATTTGGGTTATGCTGTAATGTGAAAAAAAAATAGACTGCATAATAATAAAGTTGAGATCACAAGATCACAAAACCTGTTACATCAAGCACGCAAAATGATAATTGCCTAATGCATCTCCAGCCTTCTGTCATTAACCAATTCTTTCTTTATGGCCACGTGGGGTCAGTGGAAACAAGTGTGTTGGTATTGTATAACAAGTTGATATTGCAAAGTTGTCAGCAAACAGTTGCATATTTATACTTACGAAGCAACATTAGCGTTCCGTTGGAGTTGTGTCTCTGGCCATCTGGTGAACATATGTCAATTATTCAACCTCTTTTAGTTTGTCTTGGTCTTATTCAAGTCTTGAAAAAAATGTCCATTTATTTGCCAAATTCTCCACTTTGTTTACCAACTAGTTTCTCTATTGCTGTCTTGTTTTTGTTTTTGTTTTTTTTACAATCTTTTCCAATGCTCATGTAATTCTGTATATGATTTTCTGGGAGATCAAATATAAAATGTCCAAGTAATAAAAGAACAACTGCATAATAATTGTGTTGACAAATAATGCCTGAAAACAGAGACTTATTATATCATGAAATCCATCAGTTGAAATGAGGAAACCGGTTTCTCCTGTAATTAAGTTCTGGCCTAC
Source organism: Anarrhichthys ocellatus (assembly GCF_004355925.1). Taxonomy (NCBI): domain Eukaryota; kingdom Metazoa; phylum Chordata; class Actinopteri; order Perciformes; family Anarhichadidae; genus Anarrhichthys; species Anarrhichthys ocellatus. The sequence continues at coordinate 6,854,056 of NW_022280054.1, read as the reverse complement.
CTTTAAATATCTATATTAATTATATAAATTGTCATACTAATAAAGCCCAAAACTTACACTGTTCCCTGCTTTTATCTGTCATGTTCTTTATATTCTGACTCAATCTATCTTCACAGTAACAGGCACAGACAGATCCCTGATAAGACATCACAGAGTTGGCATTGAACCACTGCAAAACGATGGAACCACCAAACAAGAAAAGAATGTGTTCAGATAAAGCTGATCTGCCAACCAACTAAAGATAAAAAGTGGGGAGGAAAGAGCTAAAGGCCCAGTGTGTAGCGTTTCGGGGATCTATTAGCAGAAATGGAATATAATATTCATAACTATATTTCCATTATAGTGTATAGCAAAGAATGCGCCCTTCATATCTACATAAGGAGCGGGTCCTTTTAACGGGGTCGGCCACCATGTTTCTACAGTGGCCCAGAACGCACAAACCAAACACTGGCTTTATTTATTTATTTTTATTTTATTGGTTTATTTGGTAGGGACAGTGCACATTAATAAAACATTCCTGTAAATGCGCCAGAGTTAGCCGAGAGCCTATTTTTTATCTGTAGTCCCTGCACAGATGTTACAAAGTCACCCTAAAAACAGAATATAAGATTAAAATTAAAAAGTTATGCATTATTTAGCCTTTACAAAGCATGCAGAAACAATAAAAGAAGAGAGAATATTAATACAAGTTGAAACATCATTCAGGAGACCCTTGCACTACATTTTCAAGTACTATTAAGACATGCAACACAGAAGCTCGTAAAACAACCCATACGTAGCAAATGAATGAGGGATATCTAGTATGTAAAATATAAACAGACTAGAGACAAGATTATGTTGCATTTTTAGACACTAAACGCATACATGTCAGAAGCACAAAACATAAAAGAATGCAAAATATATAAGTCAGTCCAACACGGCTAAACAACAATAAAAGACATGCATCCAGGTAGATGAGGGTTGACTGGCAATTTCAAGACAGAAAGACAGGTGAGAGCCTTTCTCGTATTTACATTTTCAGAAGCTGTGACTAAAACTGTGGTTAGGTGTGCCGCAGGATGCCAGACCGCCAGCTGCTGTCTGACTTCCGTTGCTCCTAAACATGCTATTATGTTATTAAGGATGGCTAAACAAAGTTTTGCACTCAGCAGCTCATATTACTGCTGTCTTGGAAAGCAGAGTAGTTGGTTGCAATCTGCAACCACACTGCTAGATGCCACCAAATGCTACACACTGTGCCTTTAAGATAGAGGGAAAACAGAGAGAAATGAGCAGCAGGAGGGCATGCAGGGTGGCAAACTGTACTGGTGTAAACACTGCATTATGTACACTTAAGCTAAAATGCACAACACTGTCGGCATCCCATGCACAGCTGGTTGTTGTACTCTGTTACACAACATTAGCAGCTTCAGTAAATGGCCTTTAGTTAAATGGGTATATTGCACTTACACATATACACATGCACACACAAGCCTGGGGACATCACAGCTAAACAATCCCATAAAAACAATCATTTTTAAAACCAGCATAGATGCACATTATCTGAAAGACGCTGGTCAGTGAAACAACACACTATTTGCAGGGTGAAGTTAGTTCCACAAAAGCATGATCCAGTGACGAACGCTGCAATTTCTAGAAAGTCAAGACTCACTTACTTTTAAAGTATTTGCATACAAGCATGCAGGCTCAAAAGCACACACAAAGGTCACAGATTCCACACACAGGCAGATTTGTATACTCACTGGCTCTGGTCGAAACTCTGGAAATAGTATGTTATAAAAAAAAATAAATAAATAAAAATGTCCCCATCATTTTATAAGATGTGATAGCGTAATGAAGGTGACTTTGACTCCAGACTGTTAATGTTTAAGCAGCTCCTGCCTTCACCCATCCCCTCTCACTCCCCCCCTTCCCATCTTTATTCTCCTCAATCCTTTTATTGTCATCATTATCCAGAGTAATCTCTACCCACATGCTACTCTGCCTATTGGCTGTCTGTGGATCCTTTGCAGCCAGCTGGTTTTTCAAGGGTATGTGCAGGTGAACAAAATATACCCCTCTCTTCTGGGTACATAGATTACAGGGACACTTAAACTCAACCACTGATGCATATTGCATAGTAGAGGCATTTAATCACTAGAAATGTGTACCACAGCAACCACTGTGGCCAACCTTCTTGGTCGTTGGATTAAAAAAGGACACACACAATTAGTGTTATAATTCATATCATACCATATATCTTACAGTATTATATTTAAGAATACATATTCATCATAAGTTAGTCACAATGCAAAAATGCATGTGCCTAACAGTTAAAAAACAACTTACTTGCTTTTTGCATACACCATGTATTACAGTTTTCTTCACACGATCACATTTCTATTGACCATGAGTTAATCCTTACCCTTCTTAGTTATGGGGTCAGATCAGTCTCAATATTAATAACTGCACACAGAAGGATTCAGAAATTCATATATTAATGAATCTCTCCACAAAAATATTTTTCACTGCATATAAAATGAGTTATTATATATAAATTCAAACAAAATCCACACAAAAGATTCACAAATATATGTTTTTAAAAGGATTTGAAAATGTCAAATTTGGATGTCGCAACATTTATATACAAACTGTTGAACCTGCATTTACAAACCACATGTGTGAACTTCACTGCATTTGTGTGTCGCTCGATTCACAAATGTGGGAAATTATTTGTAGCCAATCAGATGTCTCCTCCAATTTCAACCAACCACATGAGCATGCCCCCACAATGCTTTGTCCCCCCCCCCCCCAATATACCTGCTATCCTGTAACCAATGTCCCATACTTAGGTCAGTTGAGGACACATGACTTCATCAAGAACTACCCACTTCTTTTAAGCTATTTTCCTTCCACTGTGGCCTATATAGTCATCCACAAATCCGTTTTAAGTACAAGCGATCATCTCATCACAAATCTGACATTGACAAAGCCATAATAACACCGAACAGAATTTCTGTGTCTACCTGTCTAACTGTATTAAGTAATTCAGTATATAAATGCTCAGCTTGATGTTCCTCCAGGCCAGTAACACAGACGCAGGGATCCACTCTATGCAGCCTTGTCATTGCCTATTAATGACTCTTCACACTAAGTGGCTGCTTGAACACTGCCTGTTCCCTGGTTGCTGTTGACTCCCGTTTGTTGCCTGGCACCTTTTCTGCACCTCTTATGTCAAAACACACTCATGGGACATGGCAAGCCTCACATACTAATACAGCTGTCATTTCACCTCAGGACAGACTTTGCTTAATTAACAGCACTGTACCAAATTGGTGATGAGGAGAGATGAATATAAGTAGGTGTTTTTTTTACATTTATGTAAAAGTGCAGTACTTATTTATACTTACTTAGAGGGAACATTATATGCAATTTACTACGTTGCAGTTTACCTTCTTTCGACAATTTGTTTGATAGGAGTTGGGAATGTAAAAAACAAACAAATCCACAAACAAGTTACATTATAATTCAACGATTTTAATTGTTGGAATCGGTCTGCAATTTTAACAATTCAGTTATTTAAAATGTTGATATTGACCCTTTTACCATCTCAGCATGCTCCCTCTTCTATATTTGTCTCCTGTGTTAATCACACCAAATTCACATTTTTGTAATGCTAGTCATACCACCTGCTACTCAACTACCCACACGTCTTTGGTGACATTAAACAGTATAAATCTAACATCATGAATGAGTGTAATGTTCACCACTTAACAACTTAACCTTTTTTACTTACGAACATGTATCTTTCTCTGTGAAATTCCTCTACTTCACCAATCTCTTGCTTTGTCTTTCCATTTCACTCTTTCCCCCCCTGTTTGCATGAACTGTTTGACTGTTGTCTTTACATTTGCCATGGATAAAGCACTTGTACATGCAATGCTCATTCAGTACGTAATTCCTAAAAATAGCATGAATGCTGTCTCTTGAATCCCACTTCATTTTATTATCGCTCTCTGCTTTGGCTCGCAGTATAGATTTTATAGTGATGAAAAGTAAGTTATTAGGCATAAATGGCTGATAAACGCTTGGCATTTAGAACAGTGATACTATTATTTATTCTATCTGCAAGACTCCAACCTAAGCTGCATGTGTTGGCACCAGCATGAGGGCATTAGAGTAAAAACCTCTATTCAGTCTGCCTAGTTCACACACACACACACCTACACACACAAATGCACACATACACAAACATGAAGTGGACTGTGCCACTACAAACATAAAAAACACTGTTTCAGACATTCTGTTGTGTCCCAAATGTGTTTTAACCAAAACTGCATTCAGCCTAACCCATATGATTGCAGTCTCCATTGGTTGTAATTTAGGGTAAGCCTTGTGGGTGCATGCATTTCTATATCGGTGTGTATGTGTGTGCATTAGAGCATGAGAGCAACCTATCCTAATCACCGACCACTTGATAAATGGTGGGAGAGGCATATGTGGGTCCATCAATCATCCAGACCTTGGTCTATGGCAGGCAAATAAAATAAAACGTCCCAGTTGCATAGGCAGGAGAAATATGGAACGGACCGGACAGACAATGACGGAGACCTCCCGACATGAGAGGCAGGATTCAACTGAAAGTCGCTGGTGCATGCAAAAACAAACACATGCACACATACAGAAATCTATACTCTTACCTTCAGTGCTGTCTGATCCCACACAGTATTTGCCTACTAGCGACCTAACTACATTTTAGCTGCAAACTGCTATCTCTTCATATCTCTTCATGTAGGGTGTGTGGGCTGTTGTCTGTGTTTTTTTTTCCTGAACAGAATGTCTCCTCTTGACAATCATAATAATGGAATGCTCCCTGATTCCGTCTTCACAATATATCATAACATATGCTATTCTAGAACAAAGTCAAATGTGACCTAAGATATGTTGTTAAATGCAAGGCTGAACATTAATGTGTGGTCGACACAGCAGATACATTCCAGTAAAAAGCTATATATTCTTTGAGGAGAGATATCAAACTGATATTAGGCAAGCTGTGGATGGAAGATTAACAAATGTATACAAATGATCTGCGAGAAAAAAATGCTTATTCTTTATTTGTTTATTGCCTTCCACTGGTGCTCCAACTCTGCAGGTAAGGACTGATTTAAACTCTCTTCAGGGGAGGCTTTTTTCATGTTTTGAAGGTTAGAAAGGCCCTTTATTGTGTGAAGGAGTGGGAGGGTTGATGTGGAAATGTGGCGCCCAGGTTTATCGTGACAGGCCAAATGTAAAGGGTCATGACGGAAGTGGAGACCACTTTCTGTTTATTTGTTGGTTCTTCTCCGAACACCGCTCCAGAGAGTTGCTGTTAGCAGCAGATATTGACTATTCAACCAAGCTGGATTTATAGCTACGATTACACTGACTCACAATTAAATTATATTATTCATCAACATCACACATGAGCTAAATTAATGAATCTCTTATTGGTTTGTGATAAACATACTCAAGCCCAGATGAACAAAAAAAAAAGAGATAACATATGTGAGCAGCTATATCTATTAATTTGGTTTTCCAGCCCACAACTCTACTGTTTTGGTTCAGTCACAATGCCTTCTTTGATGTAGTTTTCAGCTGCAGCAGATAGAAAAAAACAATATTTCATTATTCTATTCCTCCAAATGGCCAAAAAAGTAAGTTAATATAGGCGTAAATGAAAAAGGTCCACCCAAAAGTAGATCGCACACAAACAAATACTACTGGCAATACTGACACTTTTTTTTTCGATTAATTATTAATGTAGATTTTATATCTATGAATATAGATCTAAAAATGTTAACTTGATAAAGTGCAAGAAGTAGTTTGTGTTATGATGTGTCCTATCCAGGCTGGTAAAATAACAGATGGCCCACACACATTGTGTTGTGGTGACATATTTCCCACATCAGCTTCACTTTTGTAGGCTCTGGGCGCTGGCATGCACACATATTTACACATTAATTAAATCGTTACCTGGAATTCAATATGTCTACTTGTTTGCAGGGCAGATTCAAACGTGAAAAAGAGTTCAGCCGTGGGTAAGATACAGTTGCCCCATGCTGTATAAGGAGCTAAACACAAGTGTGAGTGTTTTTTCATCATTTAGTGAATTTTCAAACATACTTATTTCATGAGCTTGTAACAGAAACAGAATGACGGTAGCATCAATAGTTAATACATTGCCTCCATTATATTCTCATTGTAGTGTCTCAGTATGTATGTCAGGAAATATGGAGTTTGTGTGAAAATTTGTGTTACTTGCTCATGTTGATTTACTATACATGCGACTTTGATGTTTGTATTGTTCAAGCAGGTATTTCTTGTGTAATCTATACATTACCAGCCTCCCATCATGTATTTTCCACTTATTGTACATTCACAGAATACAATTTTCAACAAGCTATTTTTTTAAGCCATATTCACTCAGATACAAAGTCACTTTTGTGCACACAACCTGATGCACAGTGAATCAATGGATGGGACAACTGTTATTGCATTAAGCTAAGTTAATTAAAATGATGTAATAGGTCAAGTCCACGGTAAGCTACAAACTAGCATGGATGACAACACACACATGCGCACAGAGACAAGGACCTGTAGACACCACTTATTCATTGAATTGCACTCAGTATAAATCTTTTAGACAGATGTGTGTGTGCTTTCAGTGTGTTCTAGTCAGATGTGTATGTGCTGGTGTCAGGGGCCTTGCCTCCTTCTCTATTGGGAATATTTTATTTGTGATGAGATGCTGTCCTTGCCATGCCATGCAGCATGATTTAGAACTTTATAGCCCCGTCATTCCACTACACACAAACATGCATATCCTGTGCATGTACTTACAGAGACGCTGTAATATGCAATGCATGCACACACATATATTACTTAATATGAGCTACATGAGTATTATACACGTACTGGAAACCTACATATTTGCAGTCTTAGCACATTCTGGAATGCATACGTGATAACTTCAAAACAATTAATTCTTGCCTACAGAAACTCTCGTCTTAAAAGAGGGGAGACCTGGAAATTCTCGAGAGTAATTTTTGAATGGAGGTAGAAAGTAATATAGGTCAGAAAAGGCTAAGAAATGCAGTTGAGGTGCAGAAAGAAGCCTTCTGACATTTTTCCTTTGTCTGTAAAAAAGCAGACTTCTTTCATACTTTCCCACACTCACGAGTTATAGACTCTCACACACACAAACACGAATACAAACGTATAATACCAAGCATCTCCCACCAGCACAGCACAAATACATTATGTATACAAAAAACTCCCAGGATGCCATGATGACTTTTAGGAATTATGAATTGTAAACAGCACTTGCATAGCAGTGTTAATTTTGGCGCCTGATTTTGATTGTTTTTTGACAACAATGTATATTAGTTTTAGTCAAGTTTTTATCATTTAACTTTTCTTAGTTAGTCATAAAGTCAATATAACATGTAGTCAAAACGAACTAAAGATATTTTAGCCTAGTTTTTGTCAGTGAAATTCTAGTCAAATTTGAATGTATCGATGGTTCGGAGGGTTCGGTAATGATTTCCAAACTGTTGGAAATTGCTTTTTGAACAGAACTACTCTCTTGGTTTGTGTTCCCTACTGTGTTTTCTCTAGCGAACTGTCTTCGCAATGTAAAGAATCGATTTGATTGGCTGAATTGAGTGACGCTTTTGCCATATTAACTGGATTAGCTGCGTCCATAATCTATATCCACGAGCGGTGGGGAAAAAAACCAACGCTATGTGAAGATTACCATTTATTATCATTATTATATCAGAAATTGTTTATCATTCAGTCCGGTCCCGGACCCTGGTACGCCATTGCCCAATCTAGAGTATGAATTCAGTCCAGTAATCTGTTTCTTCCAAGAACCAGTAGCATTAGCTAACATTAGTGAATTCATGTTTTTTTTCTTATTAATAACGCTTGGCCGGGTAATGCATTTTAAAAACATGTAATTTAGAAAGAAATTGTCTTTACATCCCAACAGCAATAAATTAATCTAAAAAATTATAAAACTGGTATCCGTGACTCGAGGACTGTAATAAGATCATGTCATTTATCCCGAATGATCACGTCAAGCGTTTACACTCGGTGGCAGCACTCTGTCCATTCATGAATGCTATACTTGGCACGATGTTTTTACAGAAAGCTCACCTCATTCGGGATTGCTTCTCTAAATAACACATTGGACCACATGGACCTCATCTCCGGCTCAGCCATTTTAATGTTCTCCCTCACTGGTCTCCACACAGGAAACAGGAAGGATTGAACGTAGTGCCATAATGTCTGCTACAGCTTTTTCAAGCCGAGCAAGTGGTGATACATTCAGGGACCCCGTCTCCGTATTGGACTTGTCCATGTCGGCCTTTTTTGTGGCCAGCCTTCCGCTGATGGAAGGTAAGGCGACCCTGAGATCCAAGACAGGTTATTACGAGTTTTCGAGTGCAGCGAAACACAGCTGTTTGCGAGGAATGGCAACGCGACAACGTATGTACATTTTTTGGTCAGCGTTTTTGTTGACAAAATAAAAACAGATGCATAGAAACCTTCTTCTTTCCTGAAAGAAAAATACCTAATTATTAGTACACATTATAACCAGGCTAACCAGACAATCCGTTTGTGCCGAGTGGTAGGTGGTAGAATTCTCAAAAGCATTAACCTTATAGTTTAAGAGTAAGGGTATTCTGATCACTTAATGTGAAGAAGTGCATAATCTTTGGTCAATAGTGTGCCAATGTTTGACAAGTGAAGTGAAGGGCCTTGCTATTAAGTGGTTTGTGAGCTGTTCACTGTCGTCAAGGCTTGTGTCATTTTAGGGACCTTTGTGAGATTTGTGATGAGTCCAAGAACTAGAGAAGAGATGCCAATTCCAGGGTCCAATTTTTGATAAAAATGAAACAGTTTAATTGCTTCTCAACTGAAACTGGGTTGTTTCTTTGTACATGTGAATTGAGCATTAATGTGTCCCCAAATGACAACAAGACCTTTGCCCTCATGTCTGTCTTGAAGACTTGCTATTTTTGGCTGAGTTTTTCCTCATCTTTCTTTCTGTCTGCACATCTCTCTCTCTCTCTCTCTCTCTCTCTCTCTCTCTCTCTCTCTCTCT
>NW_022280054.1:6764872-6844916 GCF_004355925.1 Anarrhichthys ocellatus | reverse complement strand
CTCTCTCTCTCTCTCTCTCTCTCTCTCTCTCTCTCTCTCTCTCTCTCACCATCTTTTCTTGGAGACACTTCTAGTCAAGTGAATAATGTATGAACTGGGCTGTGCTGTAGTCTTTGGGGAGAAGAGTAAAACATGCATCCACATCCTCATTCATAAGCTTTGACCCAGATTATGCTAATATCTCCGCCCTGCAAACGCAACAAAAAAATCCAGTATAACCCCAAAAGCCTACAAAACCAAATACCACGACTTTACAATATAGTGAGGAGGCATACGATTTACTGTATATATATATGTGTGTGTGTGTGTGTGGGTGTCCTCACAAACAATATACTGTATCTGATTTGGTCTTGACATAGAGCAACTCCCTCTGCACTGGCACACACACACTCACACACTCACATACACACGCACACAGGCAGGTGTGCATACACACACACAGAGCTGGGCATGTTTGTGTGGGTCCATGACGTCTAGTAACTCATCCCAGTCTGATTGGCCGTAGCGGAGGGGCATTGTGGTCAGCAAAATAAAAACTGCTTACTCGATACTTTGTTGAGCTTTCTTTTTTGTTTGTTGCAGATATGAGTGACAGGAGGGTTTGCAAAGAACCCCATGGGTCGCAGACCAAGTGAAATGATATTGCTTCTCTAGTGTGTGTTTGTGTGTGAATTGTAGAAAAGAGAGACAAAAAGAGAAAAAAGGTACAGGTAAACAGAAAGATAAAAAGTGATAATAACTGTTTTTTTTACTGTGTAAGAGGTTGAATTTAATTAAAATGATGCACCATAATTAGTTGTGTGACGTTATGATAATTTTCAATTATTGCCTGCAAGACTGCAACCTAGGATAGGTGTAAAATGTAAGCTGTCCTGACCTGAGTGAAGTACTGTTTATTAAACAAATGTGATGGCAGATGTATGAGTAATTGTAAAGTGTAGGTTTTAAGCTGTTTATTTGTTTTGGCAGTTAATCAGAAACAACACCTCAAAATTAAACTGAAGAGGAATGAATAATGAAGAAACTATTTTAGAAAATTTGTCATTTGTGTGTTGAACTGACCTCTGAGTGATCGATTAACTATAAATAATCCAGTGCTCATTTTTTTATTGAATGTTTGTTTGAATGTTAACATTTTAATCTCCAACAGCTGTAACACCAAAAGGGAAATTAAGTGAAGAGAGAAAGCTAGATCACTAAAAATACAGAAAATGTAAGTAATCCACCCCCTTCGTTGGTGTACAAAGTTCAGACAAATCAATGGGAAAAGTTGGAAGTACAATTAACGTAGTGTGTATTAGAAGTGTTTACCTCAGACACATGCCACTTGTTTGGCACTGCTCATCATGTCTTTCACAGCTCCTGCATATTTTAGCTTAGCTGAAGTACACTCCGACTCATTTAGAGTCATGTAATTGCCCTAAAAGTTAAAATATTCATCAGCCTCACAAAAACATCTTCATTTTACTGCAGGAGGAGGATGAGCTATGCAAACGCCTTCTGCTCGCTCCTGGAATTGTACATCTTTAATAGATGATAACAAACTTAGTGGCTTTTCATGTTTTTGGGAAAATTGTTATGTCACGTTGCTAAATTCTCCAAGTGACATAAGCAGTTTTTGTGTGTTACAAGAGAAGCAAAGTGGAATGGTAGACATGGCCACAGGAAATGTAAAAGAAAAAAAGGTTTAATTTAATTTGAACCTGTAAGTGCACAGTGTTTTGCAATAAAGAAAATTGGTATCTTCATAGTGTATATTGGTTGAATGGTTGTTAAGGTTATTGCTGTGCAAATGTCAACTGGTTCTAACACTTTTGATTCTTTTTTTTAATTGACAAAAGACCCTTTACCAGCAAATTGGTGTTTGGTAATAAATCAGTCCATCAACCATGACACAAAAATAAAAGACATTTTATATTTAAGAAGAGGAAGAACAATGAGGAATACTTATAATAATAATAATAATAATAATAATAGAAAGCCACTTATTAACTGCCACTTATTAACTGGCAGCAATGGAGATAGAATAATTAAATACATATCTAAAGTGATTATTGATAGACATAATGAATACAATAATTATGACAAGAGAAGCAACTTGTGGCAACAATACTATTGCACCCGCAAAGACGGAAAACGTCAACATCGGTGATAGGATAATATGTATGAAAATGATGATGATGTTTCAATGACAATGGCGACCGTAATGAAGGCAGAGATGATGAGGGCAAACGGCAGTAACTGTAAAGTTGAACTGTACTCGCCACTGCCAAGCATTACTCATCCTATAATGTAATGAGAACGCCTCGTTCTAATGCTCAGTGCTTAACCTCGCCATGAGGCAAGGGCAGCAGCAGAGGCAAGAACTGACTAACCAGAGCTAAAGTCTGCAGTGATTTCATGTATGCACTGGCTTACAAACGTACAAGTATATGCTCTGCCAACATTCATGATTTATGTGTGCATGGATCTCTTAAATGAAAGCATGAAATATCAGGATCATGCTCTTCTCTATTTTTATCTTGCCTTTTTCTCACTCTATTACATACGTCTACATGCATTAAACATTTCAAATGAATCTATTTTTGGTTGGGGTACGCAAGGTTAAAAGATGCGCAGCAGATGGGAAACCACGAGGGACAAATCCTCTATTTCGCTTTCTCCATCACCGTCTCCACCAATCTCATTCTTTCATTGATGTATCCAGTCTTCATTTACAAAGTCTCCAGTAATCCCTCCATCCCTCCACTAGTGCCATTGTTTCCTCTTTTCTCATCTTGGTCATCTTAAGAGTTAGTTTGGATAAACCAAAACCAGAAAATAGAGTATATACAAATCATAATGATATTATTACAGCAATAAATATATATATATATAATTTTACCATTTAAATGGAGCTCAAAATGAACTAAAATAGACTTGCAACAGAAATTAAAGAAAAAAATGTTTGAATACTGCATATATATATATATATATGCTGCCTTCTGTATATACAGCAAAATGCTTTTATGTGGCTTGAGAACCTACATAATTCACTCTCAAGTAAACATTTGATGTTGGAAATGCGGAGCAGAGGGATTTGATCCTGTGACCTCTTGAGTGCCTTGTTAGAATGTCATGATGGTGATGTTCTTTGGCATAATTAAAAGGTAATTTCACAAGGTTTGACCATTAGAGATTTTGATAATGTTTAACATGGGAATGGAAGCACCGACTGTTGATGAAAACAGGTTTTTAAAGTGTATTTCTGTGTTTGTGCCAATATACTTGTAAAGCAATTCTACACAGCAAAATATTGTTAATTTCTCAGACAAAGAAAATAATAGGCATTTTCCATCCTCGAGAGACAAGTGTAAATAGTGCAAGCAGACGATACTGATGTGTCTGACATCTTCTTGAATGTAGCTATTATACAAAACTGAGCTTTGAGGAGCACTGTAATTTAGTTATACCCAAGCTATCATCCAAAAATATACTTCAAAGTCAATTAAGAGTGTTTTGTTTTGCATTATTTTCTTATTTACCCCCCCCCCCCCCCCCCCCGATAGGTTGCATATCCATCCTTATTCCCATGTAACAGTAGTCATCACATCAGTTACCCATTTTAATCTATCAAGTCTCTGCAGCAATGTTTCTGTCATAAATTATTTTTATTTCGGGACTTTTTGATTGCTATATCTGCAGCCAATATGTGTGGCTGTGGGAGCTGTTGCCAGACCATTTGTGCCATTGGCCTCTTGAGGGCCCAATTTTGGAAGTTGCAAGGCTACTGCCTGCATCTGGGCCTGCCGCCCGAACCCCAAGAGAGGACCTGGCCTATTTTCCTTTAAATACTATGGCACACATATTTAAGCACAAAGTAAGAGATGAAACCATGTGTTAAATCTCCCTGTAAAGATAAAAGCTCTACTCTACTTGCACCCTTGGTCATGAGCCATTATGGATTTCATTATAGACTTTAAGCTGCAGGGTTACGGCTCACAGTATATGAACACTCCCTCCAGCCATTGAATATAGAGCATCCACAGTCCCACATAATGTTTCATTAAACTTTGTCTTATGATGAGCTTTCTCTCGAGGGAACATCTGACCCCATGGGATGCTGCACTCTCCTTGGCCCCTTGGCCACAGTTGTATGAGCCTAAGGAATTGTAGGATGCTAGTGCTAGTCTCTTTGATGTGTTTTACTTTCTAGAACAGTGCTGGTCTATTTCCTGGAGGTAATATGAGAGGGAGATGGAAAATCCCTCTTTGTCCTCCTTTGACAGTAAATAGTTCCTGCGCCAGCGAATCTAAATCTAATTCCAACAATGAAGTATCTGCGTGCATAGAAGAAGGGCAAAGTTAGGAAACTTTACAGATGACTTTACAACATTTGCAGATTTCTATCCAGACCACATACAAGTCATATTTAAGCCTATTAATTGATACAGGATTGATACACATAGATAGCGTTTCATTCAAACTCAAACAAAATACACTAACAGCCAACAGAGCGACACCAAACTGGACTGAATTACAGATGAACCAAAAGTTTTTTATTTGTTTTTAAAAAATCAAACAGACTGAAAAGTATTCTCCATGACCTTGGAATATTCAGACCGTTATAATTTCACTCCCTGTTAGCTTTATTTCCATTTGCCCCTCTTTTACACCCTTGGGCTAGTTGGCTAGTGGAACAGTCCATGTGTCTGTCTAAGACAGACAGACGGACAGATAACTCCAGCACAGGCTTGACGTTACGGATCAGCAATGCTCCCAGAGCTCATATCTCTCCTTTCTTTGCAGGCCAGGCTCTTTATCCTCAGAGCCTTGAGATAGGCGTTTCATCTGAGTCACTCCTCAGGAACCGCTGGATAGGATACTGGGAGTGTATGTGTTTGTGTGCATTTAGTTATGTCTGTGTGTTTCTGTCCGCCCATGCCTGGTTTTGGGCCCTCTGGCTAGCTGCAGCTCAATCTGTGACTGTCACTCTGCATGGAGTGGGATGGATGATTGACATTTTTTCCTGTGTGTGTGTGTGTGTGTGCGTGCACATTGTTTTTTGGGAACATCTAGTGTGTGCACATTCAGTGGGTTGCAGGCAGAAGTGGAAACAATTATGTGTGTGTGTGTGTGTGTGAGAGAGCGAGAGAGAGAGAGAAAGAGAGAGAGAGAGAATACCTGCTGCAGGAAACAGCAGGACAGTAGTGAGCAGATGGAATGTTTGATCCAGAACATGGCTGAAGGCGGGTCGGGTGGCACACGCTCAGTCACTCTCTCTCCTCTCATACAAATACACCCAGGCACACAAACAGATACACACACGCTGGCACAAAGATTAATAAAACTAGAAGCTCATTTCTGAAGATTACACACACAGAGACAAATAATACACATTATGCATCCACAAGCACACACTAGCAAACTCTATAATCACTGTCGTACAACATATTAGATATTTTTTTGTCAAAATATTTAGTATAAGTATACACCAAATATATTTAATGCAATTTACTGCTCTTATATTGACATACATATTCAATATGAATTCCCATGCCTCGCTGATGTGTCTAAAACGAGCAACATTATACAAAACTGAACATTTGTTGATACCCACTCTTGTCAAGAAATGTTACAATATATTACAACATGACTGAACATAATTGTTTTACATTGTTGTGAGGGATGTGTGTGTGTTTGTGTGTGTGTGTGTGTGTGTGTGTGTGTGCATGTGCGTGTGACTTGCTGCACCATATACAGCTCTAATCCATCCATTTATACAACAAAACTCTTGGAAATGGGTGACATGAAATGTCACTTATGCTGAATTTAAATTGATTTTTTAGGAAATTAAATTAAACATTGCAAAACTCTTGCAATGGAAAGTAAGAAAATTAAAATAACATTTCAAAATAAGAAAAGAGTAATCAACTACGTCAAAATGTATTGGTGTAAAGATATTTATTTATTATTATTTGTAAAATTAGATTCCAGTGTTCGGTGCAAAGGCTTGTTTGTGACTTGTGTGATTTAAACATTTCCAGAGCGTTAGAAAGTTCAAAGGTTAAAAAATATTGATTAGATATGAATTTAATTATGTCCACAATTCACAGCATGATTTTATCTTATGAAATATTCTGCTTCAATCCATATTTGTTGGCTGTTAGTCTTTCAAAAACTACATTTTCACTGCTGTCAAAAGATGTTTTTCTCTTCCTCTGGCTGCACACAAAGGGAGGCAGCACGAAAGTTGATTTAACAATTAAAAAAAAAAACCTTTCTCATATCAGATGAATCGCTTCACCTTCAATGATGAAGCATAATTAATAGCATGGTATTAGTATTCCTTATGTAATGGGCTATTTGTGATTTTTGGGATAACGCATACAAAACAAAACACTGCATTCAAATACTGATTTAGACGTTGATTACCATGGCAACAGTGGAAGCTTCGGGTCAGCCTAGTTAAGAGTCACACTTGCACATGTACGTGCGCATTCATTTTAAGCTGCAGGAAGCGCACACAGACGTACATAGACAGGCGAGCCTGTGTTATGAGTAAAATGTGCACATGCACGTGAGTCTGCATGGCTGAGTTGTATTAATCACACTCAGACATACACACACACATGGGAAACTTTCATTAAATAATCACACATGTAATAATCGTACGTACTTGCATCTTGTCCTTTACAACTCCCCATATTCCAACCCCGAGAAACACACACACTCACATTATGTCCATGCACATCACATTGACAGATATTCTGCAGAATGCAAACATATGTTTGGTGCAGATAAGAGAGGAGTTATCAGTTTCTCAGTGTGTCCTCCCTTTACAGTAAACACTCATATTTCATAACCCTCCGCCCATTGCCATTAAGTATTCATTCTATTGTTTACCAACAGGACAGGAGGAAAGAGAGCAGATTAACATCTGAAATAGATCCACACAGACCAGACAGATGGTTTACAGCCCTACGCATTGTAAGACATTACAAAACTTTTACACCACACACGAAACAACCAATATAATAAAACAAAGCTAAAATAAATAAGCTCAAGAATAGTGTAAGGCTTACTTGGCACATACAATCCAATGAGCATAACAATATATATAAAACATATATATGAACATATGTATATATATATATATATACAGTATATATATATACAGTATATATATATATATATATATATATATATATATATAATCAAGACTCATTAGTATTGAATGAAAACAGTATAAAATACCCACAGAGCCATAATGAGCCATAACTCTGTGCATGTAATAATTAAGTAATGAGAAGCATCTTGCAGTTGCCATTGCACAAGATGAAGAGCACAATTGAGATGTGGTAATCCAGTAGAGGTGTTTCTTACAGAGCTTAGGAGAACATTTATTCTAACCTGCTGTTTTCTGTTAAGTATCAAGGACCCAGATGTTGAGGTGTGGGTTTCAACCAATTTCTAACACTTTTTTTAAAGTGTTGTTGAAGTCAGCAGGGAATTCCTCAAAAACTAATTCTGGCAACAGCATCTTGGCTTCTCCATGTGTGATGCAATAGTGAGAGTCCTGCATCACCACTTCCTCAACATGGGAGAACAAATGTCAACAATGTGAATGATTTTACACCTGAGCAAATTTGGCTGTAACGTATCTGACGTTTTAGTTGGGTATAATAGAGAGATAATATTCACACTGGCTGATGTAGAACAATCTTTATCAACCCATGCAAAGTAAACTACCCTGTTGTCCTTGACAAAAGACATTTTGTCGCTACTCACAAAGGATCTTGTTGTTGCAATAGTATCATTATCTGTAAGAGGCAATGAAAACACTGTCACGACTCCAGCTGCATAGACCACACTACTATCATGTGTGTGTACCACCTATTTAAATACCTTACACCTAACAAGGTTAATTAAGGTTAACCTTATGTCTAATACCCATAAAACCATCAATATACTATGATAAATGCAGGGCCATATGGAAGGGAAAAATCACTTTTTTTTCTGTCAAGGTCATTGTGTGATACTGGGCTACAGTCCAAAGTGTTTGAACATTTACATCGACAAACTTGCTAACATGATTGACCAGGGCCCCTTGGCTCAACCCACAACACAGTGACATTAAATTACATTATTGTTCTTTGCAGATGATTCGGTTTTGCTGTCTCCATCAGAATCAAGATGGAGGCAGCAACACTGAGGTTAAAAAGGACATCATGGAACTCATGATGAACTCAAGAGAAATCTCTGCGGCTCTGTTTGCGCTGCAAGCAAAATAAAGAGGGAGAAAGGATCCATCTCCTGTTGTACTGCCCTTTGGAAGAAGGCACAATCACTTTGTCATAGATAGATGTATTACCAGCGAGAGTGTTCAGTTGAAGAAACAATGTAAACAGTCACATCAGTGAATTGTATTCATAGTTTGTACCAATCTGAATTCGTGGTGGTAGTTGACAGACTGTTGCATGCAGTTCATGCAATAGTGTGCAATGGAAGAGAATTCTAAATACCCTAAACCCCTCCAAACCAAAACTTAAGCTGCACTGGATGAAGCTTGTTGCATGGTCAGCCTGTGATAATGATTACCCGTACTATGGTATTGACCAGGACAGAGTCAGCAACAGCTGTGCTTGCCTGCTGTGGTGGGGGCAGTCATGAGGAAGCAGCAATCCGTTTTGAGAGTTCCACAAATCCAATTATCCTTGAAAGGACGGGAAGACACCACAACAGTGTGGAAGGATCACTAAACAGGTCCAAACAAAAATACTGCAGTTTACAAGATTATTCTGTCGCGCAACGGACCCCAAAACAGCTGCAGTATGTCAACTGACAAAGGAAGGGAAGTGATAGTAGATTTAAAAAAAGAACACTTGGCTTTTAAGGTGTCTTTTGCCATAGATCTTTCTGAGGTGTAGATGAAGATAAGTGAACGTAGTTAGGGAATATAGCTGGTGTGAAGACTATATATGTACAGCATTTGTGCTGTGTTTTTTAAGTTTTCCAATACATTTTTCATCCCATGAATCTATCCCTTTTTGTCTTTTCCTGTTACTGTCAAGAAGTGGCAGGCCAGTGAAAAGAAATGTATACATGAGAAGTCTTACATTGATTTTTATAAGCAACTAATGTATTTATGCAAATCAGCGATTTTCCCTGGTCGAAAAGGAGTTAAAACAGTGGTGTGTGGTGATTGTATCCTACACCCGGTACATTGGCAGTTCATTTATTGATTAAAAATTCCCTTTGGTCCAGACCAAATTAAACAAACTACTATTATAAAATAACCCACACAATGTACAAGGATGCTTTGCTGTAAGAGAGAGAAAGAGACAGGAAAGTCACAAGTTAGACAGCAGCATGGTTAGAAAAGCCTAAGCCAAATAATGTTGAGAACAGACAGAGTGAAAACATCACAAGTATATTTGGAAAGCAAGAAATGTAAGACATCCAGAGCTTTAAAAGTTTTCAACAGAGTTAACTGTATATGTAAATGGTTCAAATCTAAATACATGAATGCATGTATGTCTTCCCATGAACATCATTCTGCAGAACATCAAACGATGACAGTCCCATCAGCACATTTATTAGACCATAAAACAACATTTGCAATCCTAAGAGGGAACCTCCCTGAGCATTGGTGCAGCGGCTAACTGCCAGCTGAGACCTTTGTGAAGCCAATTCCAGCCAGTGCCCCCTGTCAACATCACCATGTGCTGCCAGAGACCCAGCTGGTCCAGACAGACAGACACCTGAGAGCTGCGGGAAGCTGCCAACAGACTGTATAATTTAGGTGCTGGACTCCCACATGCACTGGACCCTTCACATAGCTGAGAAAGGGACCTCACACAAGTAGGTAGACTCAAATGGGTGCAACTCGTGGAGAGCCTCCTTTGCAAGTTTCTGGTACCCCTTCTCCTCACAGCGACAAAACTGTGTCAGTAATGCCTCTGAAAATTACAGCCTGGAGCCAGGGTCTGAAGACAGGTTGATGCTCCCATGTAGTCGCTCTGCTGTATCAATGCTGTTGGGCATGGTCGGCATATCCAGTCGTGCTGAGGACAAATATCCTCATTATCAGGGAAGTAGGATTGTAACTTAGTGCTTGTTGTGGCTGACAGCTATTTCAGCTGAGGGAAAGTACTCACACCCCATGATTCACAACAGAGGTCAGTTTTCCTCATGGATGCTGAAATGTGTCGTACATCTGTAACAGTTTTGTCATGAAGTTGCAATTCTGTGTTGGCCAGGTGTGCCAACCAGGTGTGGTAGCAGCCAGAGGTATGCTCTGAGAGAAAATTGCTCACATGCTCTCACAATTTGAATAGTCTCTGTAGCACTTTCCCCAAGAGCTAATCTACATGTACATACTGTACATCGTATGTAGGCTGATAGCCCGTTCACAGCTTGTGGAAGAGGCTTGTATTGAAAGGTTGTGGCCCTCTGAGATCCACACAATACTAGTATCATATGAAACTGGGGAGGCTGAATTGTATTCATGTGTGATAAGTGTTAGTCCCCATAGTAGCCATTTCACAGACAGAGACCATTTTTTTAAACCTGATATCACTGTATAACATTACCTGTTGTGATCTTTGGAATAATCACAGACCCGTGAATATAAAGGTTAAGGTAAAATTAAATTTGATGGTTCACATTTATTATAATTTATTAATAATGTATACTTTATTATTTTACGGGCCGCTGATAATTAAACAACAGACCACTAGGGGTCCTCGAACCTCTGGTTGAGAACCACTGCTCTAACCACATGATATTATCCTTAATCTCATCCCTACTCATCAGGTCACAACAATTTGTAAGTCATATTTCATTCAATTAAACTCCTTTATTGCCCTTTGCGTCATTTTGCATGCCATGTAGTCTGTACTGACTGCAGTGTGAACGCATCCATGTGATCCAAGCGCTCACAGAACAGGACAATCAAAACCTTTTCTGTTCTCACATCTTGGCCTTTCAGTCTTGATTCTGCTTGAAGCCTTGGCTCTCAGGGTATATACAAAGGACAAAATAGGTCGAGAGGAGAAAGAGACAGGAAGGTGAAGAGACTGAAACATTGCTGCAGGTGTCATATCCTTTTACAGTAAATGACAGTGTTGCCTGTCTTACTAAACACACCCGAAATGCATGACACATTGTTAAGATAACAAATAGAATATGAATGTGTCCATATTTGAGAAGGGTGAATTTACTTCTCTTCATTTTTGTGACTAAACCAATATTGACCCCTCAAAGGGTAAGAGAGTACGAGCAAAATATGAAATCACACCTGCCACCCTTGACATTTTTAATAAATGCAAACATCAGCTGTTATACAGTATCATATGCAGATCTTGGGTAAGCAGATGTGTGATTTTGCATTTAAAACAATGTCAATGCAAACTACAAGTAGCAGGTTGTAAAACGCAGGGTCTCACCATAGCCTGAAGGAACACAGATACACGATCTTAAATGAATGTAACAACTGCACGGAGACAATGGAGTTAGCAAAGGAACAATACTGGTCAGCGGGGCAATTTAATGTGATAGTAGAAAGAAAATAGTCTAATCTACACTTTATTAGCATCTGTGGCACATGGGCTCTGTTAAATGGTAAGGGGGTTTAAAATCTCCACATATTGTGAAGCATGACCAGCATATCATAACCCTGAACAAGAATTTATTATGGTGATGTAATCTTGAAAACAAATGTAGTACATGCTCAGAGTCTTCTGGCAGCCATATTAGTATACGCGATGGGGGGAATACAACAAAATTAGAAATGCATGTGACTTGCCCACATAGAGTGTCAAAGATGCTAAAGGGATGTTAAGCAGATAATATTGCCATGATGATATGATACAGGTAACCAGCAGACTGGCATTTTTGCTTATAGTAGACAACACTGCAAAAAAGCACAATAGCTCTTAAACAAAAAGTCAAATGAAGTACAACTTATTTGAAGTGGATTTAAAGAAAAAAAAATCTTTCCCCGGCACAGTCTGAAGTGAGTCATAAACATTGATGTGAAAGTGCTTAGATTTCACATTTCAAGATGTGTGCCTGTTGCCTGTGAATGCATATATATGTAATTGTGCATGTGTGTAAACGTTTGTGTATGTGTGTGAATACACGTGTGTGTTGGTCTTCTGAGGTGTGTAAATGTCAGCCTGTCAGAGCAGACACATCAGTGAGAGCAGGTGTGTTGTGACAGACAGGTGTGACATTTAACTTTAGTTTTTATACCAGAAACTCCATCCATCTCTGTCACACACACACACACACACGTGCGCACACACCCACACCCACACACACACACACACATATTAAACTCATGTATAAATGATTTGCTTTTTGTCTTGTAGTACTAACTGGACTATGTATTTATATTTCATATTTATTATTGTTTATTTTTCATGTAAATTAACATAAATATACACATCCATTTATTCATTCACTTGCTGAAGAATAGCAGAATCATGGCTCAAACAGAGATCTAAACTGAAACATGTAATCTTAAACTGCAACACTCCTGCTAAAACTACATCAAGTGTGAGGTTGTTAGCGATGTTAATAAATTATACCTTTAGTTTTCAGATCACTAGATGTGTGTAATAAAGGCATTAGTCAAAGTTTAATCATCTCCTTATCTCGACAAACCCAAATTGGCATGTATACAGTCAGCTGATAAGGAACAGTAACATTCCACACAGTGAGTCTTTTTCTCCCTCTTCTTTTCACCAGCCCTAAGTGCAGACTCAGAGAAAGAGAAGACCAAATTGCCAAGCAGGTCAGCTAGTGTTATATGCCAGTACTCCCAGACCACACAGCACTGCACATTGCAGTGTATAAAGGATAGGATAAGTTACTGACAGCGATGGTCTTTCTCCACACCGTGGCTGCGAATCTTCAGACAGAAACTGGAAATGCAGACCATCTGTCTTTCATTTCACTCACGTTGCCTCACTGAAATGGGTGTTAGGGTGACAGAGGTACATGATGTCTCAGCAGGAAAGAGTGAAAAATATATTTTTGGTCACACTTAGCGTTATTTTCATCCTCTGAAGGTGCAAACTGCAGCAGCAACACATCCTGGACAGTGGGAGCGCTGAGCCTGCGGATTACCTCGGCACACAATATACTGACATACACTGGTGCTCTATAAGGTTGGAAGGAGTTGTTGTGTTCCTAAGGGCAGAGCATTGCAGTCTATTCAATATAACTGGTAATGAATCCCAATCATATGATGCAGGTAAAAATGCAAAGCTGGTGAGGGTCAATGGTTACCATACGTGAGAAGGAAGGACAGTAACTAATGAAAATTTAAGTAATCCCTGAAAATGTTTCCAAAATACTGCATATCAAATCACATATTTGCTCAATGTACTTACACATACTTGTATTGGTCCATAGTCACGTGTTGCTATCTATATGAATTTGTGTTAACATAAAAATAGAATGACATTTTGTTTTTTTCCAAAGCCTGAGCTAGTGGGAGCGTGTAAATGTTGAACTGAAGAGGCCAGAGAATGGAGTCTTCATTTTATATGCTCAGATGTGTAATTACTGATTGACACAAAGTATTCTCTGACCTTTAAATAGGACTTAGCCACCCAGAAAGTCCCACACAGTTTCCCAGTTAGTTTTGTTATGGTCAACTGTGTCAAATACAATAACAATAACTTTCTACCATGTAAAGGGATCATATCGCAATGTATTTCCAAACCAAACCCAACTTCTTCAGTTATAGCTGAAAGGCTGGCGTTGGACTGTGTGTGGTACTACCAGTGGTGTACAAGACAAAGTCTCAGTTTGGAATGGAACAGCCCTGGGAGAGGAACAGTAAAGCTGGTTTGGAATGCTGCCGCTAAGACAGCTAAGCCACTCAGATGCTTCAGCACCAAACCTGACACCACCATAATGGGAATTATAGAGGGATACCACACAAATCTGGGCTGTAGGGAGGAGGGAGGGGGCTAAGAAGGATGGAGGTTTAACGTGTGTATTTGTGTGAAGGGTAAACACAATACATATCCGTGAGTGAAATCAATTTTGTGTAGAAAGGGGAATACAGTATGTTTGTCTAATGCTTCTGATGTCTGATATCTCTTATCGAACCATCTTTCTCCACATGCTGGACCTTAAGCATCTACCGTATGTGTTGTATTTGTGTGTTGAACAGTGTATTCACAGACACAGTGTATGCATTAGTGTGTGCACTCACATTTAGCATGTTGTAGAGTTATCCATCTTTAAGGGCAGTAAAAGCTTGATGTGTATCAGTACATTTGGTTTGCTCACAAGACTGACACAGTGGGTGCTAAAAGGCTGAAGAGGTGACTCTAAAAAGTAATTAGCTGTACTTGTAATTGTAAAAATGACCTATAAAGTAATAAGATAAATCTGAACCCAGACAGCCCTGCACTCAGTGGACACTATCAAAGAATACAATGTCTCCACTCTTGTCAAATTCAAACAGGAAGATGGGGCAGGCTCATATTAAAGCAATAGGCCATGTTATGTTGTGATTATATCACAGCTAAGGGGCATTATTCGACCTGACACAAAGCTTTATAAAATGGTCATCAAGTATGACGATATAGAATTTATAGACACATTCAAATTAATATATATTTTTATTGATAAATGATAATGTTCACTATAGAATTGTCCCTCCTAGACTGGCTGGCTGCACATATCGAGATGGTTGCTATGGAACGTACACTAGCTGCTAGCATATTTCTCTTTATATCATATGCTAGTTTTAGGCTATAATGATTTGATTACTTGGCTATTTATTTAAATCATTTGCATATTTACATGTAACCACTAAACATACTGGTTTCAGTAGGAGGACCTTGACAACTGCTTGTCTAAGCTTGTCATTGTTTGTCATGTGGAGGGGTGTTGCTTGGTCTGGCGAGGATGCTAACTATTACTACTCTGTATCTATAACCTGTTCCGTGTTGTGGCAGCACATTAGTCTAAAAAGTGATACTGAAAGTGCAAAGAAGTTAGACGTCATATATGTATTTTACAGGGTCACAGGGAACCTAAAAATCCTACTGACTTGTTAACCTCCCTGTCCACACAACACTTTAGTGGATATTACCAGAATGACTATAAGCCATCACATGAAGAACACATGATATCAGGGATGCGACTGTTCTGTGAATTCTTCTGATGGCCTATGCAGTCTTCACATCCCAAGCCAACAATATGCTTAAGATTGAAAAAGTGGTGCATGATAGAGGTAACATACTAACATATTACAGATATGTCTATGTTATATGTCATGTAATGAAGGTCAGCATGCTGGTGAAGTAGTTAGCCAAGTTTCACATCTGTTTCAATGGGAAGTATCAAGGAAAGAATAAATGATCAGCATGCTGCTGTATGAGGTACAGGAAAATGTATCATGCCTTAATCATTTTAATTGGCCTTAACTGTAAAGGTCGGTGAAATAAAACTCATGAGGTTGACTCATTGATTTGAGAAAGGTGACATTTAGGAAAATTGTTTTTTACCTGCAGATGTAGACTTCTGCTTCAGCGATGCTCCACACAAAGAAAATGATGCAGTTAAAACATCGATTCTAGAAGGACTGCAGCTGTATATTGTTCTGTAGTATTGCATCTTAAGCAGTGTAGGCAGGCCGCTAGATGTGCATGAGAGTGTCCTTCAGTCAAACAAACCACATAACCAAGTCTCCAAAAGTGTGCTGCCAGATCAAATTCAAGTAATTTCCAGCTGACTACATCCTGTGTATGCATGCACACGGACACACAAAGACTTTCAAAGTACCAAGAGCTTCCACTGTTGAGCACCATTTATTAAAATTCACCCCACAGGGAAAGGAAGGAGACATCCCACTTAACCCAGGGTAGGTCGCGCAAATCTCAATCAACAGCTTCACCAAACTGATTCGTGCCTCCAGTGAATCATTTTAACGAGCAGTATTTTGAGGTGCAAATTAACTGAATACTTATGAAGGAAAATACAATAATCACTGCAGTTTCTATTCAGTCAAACCTCTGAGTTCTAGAGCGGGATTGCCTGTTAGAGGGTAAAGTGGTCATGGAACCAACCCTGGTGTGAGGAAAGAAGGTTAGATCCCCTGTCCTTTGCAGGGTCCCCTTTAACCTCTGGAAATCCTCAGAAGGAGTTGTTGTTCAAGACAGCTTTGCTGCTTGCACTGACGTCAGCTAAGAGAGCATCGCTCAGCAGCTGGGCGTACTGTCTTATATATTGATAGGCATGTCCTGATTGACCATCTGCATGCTAATTTTCTGTGGGCGAATGCATGCTCATGATTGGAGGAGATTACTGCCCATAGAGTCCACTAGAGGGCTTCACCTGTGCTTATAGAAGTAGTGTAACAATATAAGATGACAGACAATTCAGGGTCATCTCGCAACTACAAAATGAAGAGAGTAAGTTGTTTCAGTGTTTCACCACACTACACGAGACTGATCCTACTTTACACATAGTACATTAAGGTCTCAGGAAAAGTATATGGCAATTATATGAAAATATATATTATTGTACCATGTAAGGTACCAAACATTTCAATGCGTGAAACAATTGTAATAAAGACTCCGGTCCAGAGCAATATATCTCCACATCTCCTGACTATTTTCTGCAGTTATTCATTATCCTCAGAGGAAGAATAACGTTTTTGTTGGACCTTTTCTGTTAAGCACTACTAACAGGCCAACATTTCTATTTGTTGCAAATGTCTATGGAATTAAATCGTTTTTGAACACATTGATGCTTCCCAAAGGTTAACCCTTTCCATTTTAAACACTTCAGTTCATTGTTGTACTGGCATTACATGTCAATCATACTGGGTTACTTTGACAGGAATAGACAAAAGGAATTTTTTTTTTTTAAATGCTGCAATTCATAATCACTGTACCACATTCGCCAAATGTCACTGATCCTGATATTTATATAGTCTATTTTTGTATTTTAAAAATACAGACATGGAAGAGATTCATGCAAAGATATTTGGTTGTAAAGAAGGATATGGAAGAAAAGAAGTAGAGGTGAGGAGTGAAAGAGAGAGTAATGTATGTGGATGTTTTGCAGAGAGAATGTGGAGGTTACCAGTGAATTCTCATTGGAGCTCTATAATTACTTCATGCCATTAGACCTGCAGTCTATAATTAACTACCTATTTGGATTAGCATGGACAAAGTCACTGAGAGAGGAAAAAGATAGAGACAGAAAAAAAGAAAGAAAGAGCAGAAGAGACAGAGCACAGATAATACGAGGGGGGTGTGGTGAGGTGTCGGAGAGAAAGACAGGAAGAGCAATAGAAAGAGAATTATAAGTGAAAGTCAGAGACTGAAGGCTTTTTTTTTTGCATTCAACGAGTGCAGAAATAACATCAACTGGGCAGCACTAACTGGCCAGCCACAATCCTGCTTTTTATGCTTGAACTGTCGATGCCAGTGTCTGTTAATCAAATAAAGACCCAGAAGATGATACAAGATGTATTACATATTTGTTTATTATATAGCAATGTGGCCCTGGATAAAATATTTAATGTTTAGTGGTTGAGTAATCCTATTAGTGAGTTCATGGAGGTGAGACGATAGGCTTGAAGATGGGCAATGAAACCTGTGATGCTGGTAATGGTGCATGGACGAATGGGGGAACATTGAAGCATAATGAAAGGCAATATTATAATAATCATAAACGGTGCATCTGTATACAGTTTATGTCGAGAATGCTTTGATTGATTTGGATGTGTCCTTAATAAAAGAGAAAAATGAACATGCTTAATGATGGGGGGAAACCTATGACAAAGACAAGTTTGGCTAATGGAGAGAATGGTTAGGTGAAACCATTGAGAAATGTATTATGTTGACAGAGAATAATCATATGTGCATTAGACCATGGATCATGGGCTATGGAGGAATGATGCCATTGCATCGCTCAAGGCCTCTATTGAAAGAGACAGTGTGGGTTAATTGAATATTAAGTGCTGTATGAGTAGTTGCATAAATCCAGTACTTTCAGTTTCCATCTCATTTGAATATTACTAAATGGTTGCAATGCATTACTTATGCTTGATAAACAAACTTTATCTGTTATGAGAGCCTTCATTGGGTACTGCCTGTGTGTGTGTGTGTGTGTGTGTGTGTGTGTGTGTGTGTGTGTGTGTCTGTGTATGTGTGTGAGAGAGAAAGAGAGAGAGACTGACCCACAAGCAGACATGGTAAGACAGACAGGGAGCGAGGGCCAGGGAAAGAGACAGAAGGAATTAGTGAGTGTGTTGAGGTGTGACTGCCCTGCTCTACTTGACTAATGAGCTGGTGTTAACTCAGAGGAAGTCAGGGCTCATTTTGGCTATGCTTGACCCCGGTGCTAACACTTAACGCTGTGTGACAGCTACATATACACTGACTGCCACCATCAACCCTAACTCTATTCATTAACTACCTTGGCCTGAGTGTGGGTATGAGTTTGTGTGCTTCCGCCTATTAACCTTGCACAAAAAGTCTTACAACTGCATTGTCAAGTTCTTGCATTCACCATTGAGGTAGATGCAAAATATTTTATCAATTTGACTATTGAGTCAAATGTGTTTATATAGTCACTGTGATGCAAACACTGAAGATGTATACTTCTGATGTAAAAGACCTGGAAGACAACAAATGATTTAAGTTGCAAAGAAGTTGGTGGACGCAGAGGCAAAATGTAGGAAATATTTCTGTGTGTCAGGTGGTTAGAAACACAACTCCAAATGAATGCTAATGTTGCTCTGTTTCTAGAGCCCTTTCCGTCCCTTACTGGTAAACACATGAATAAGAAATCACCTCATTCAGAGTCAATTTAAAGATCTGCGATAATTATAATATGCAAAAATATTTACATCTGCTTTTGAGTCGGGTTCTTTTTCATTTTGAAGCACACATGTTTAGGCATTCAGTGATAGTCTCAATTCTAAAACAAATTTGAAATGGTGTGTGACATACTGTGAGATAGAGTTTGAATATCACAAAGTAAGGGACCAAACAGGAGTTTCCCTCTGTTAACTGACGAGACACTTTATTTCTACCACATGAATGTTGTGAAATTTCAGATAGCTGGCAGGAGAGCCTGGGGCTAGAGGCAACATGCCATTCACTGTGTGTTCATTCAACCTCCCCCATCAAGCAACTGTGGGATGAACAGAGGATGCCCTAAACTGAACATCTGTCTAAGAAAACTGAATAAGAATACAAAGCTTGTTTTGGTGTTTACTACATTATACTGATAGGAATCTTTCATATTGTCCCATTGCCATTGACATAAATGGTGGCAAAGTATTTTAAACAATTCAACAAACTTTCTCATTTGCTGTGATAATAAATCAATAGAGCGAAGGTTGACACATTGGTTGTAGATTGGCAAATTTGAAAAGCAATGCATATCCAGGGCCTTGTTATTAATTTGTATACAGAGCAGCCCAGAGGTGACAGTGATTGTGCATAGAGGACAAGCATGGTGCATTGTGAATTTGTAGTCAGGACTCCCCTGGTGTTCAAGTAGGTGGTCTTCTGTAAAAGCTTTGACAAGGGATAGCTGTTAGCTGCGTGACCAGATGAGCTGCCAGTCATGACAGCTCCTTATTTCCCTCATGTTCCATGAGCCTCTTGGTTTGAGTGTGCCCTGTGCCGCAGTTGTAATGCAGGCACGTTGATGGTACTGTGCTGTGCAAGGCATTACTGTCACAACACATACATACATACCATACATACAAAAAGACAGCCTAACTAAATGACTCGGAGCGACAGAGAGACAAAGGAGACAGATGGAAAAACGCTGACAGATATACGGAGAGGCATTCATACAGCCAGTCAGTTGATGACTTGTGTCATAACTTTTCCCATATGTCTTGTCTTGTCGCTCTCATCTGTACCATGGGACAGCTGTATCGAAGCTGGGGATACATAACTATCGGGCTATGCATATGGGAGCTGTCTGTTCTGGATACCCCTTGGCACATCAAAGCTACAGAATATACTGAATCATCTTCCCAATGCTGAAGCAGCAAATAAGAGAAGTAAAGACTCATATGTACTGACGGATGCATATGTGGGTGTAAATATGGATAGAAAATGATGCCGATGAAAGTGCTTATGGAGGCACATAACCAGGACTTTTGCTTCTAATGAGCACAGATGCATTTAATTATTTAATTACAATGTTGCATATAGCACTTTTAACATATACGCTTTTAGCTCCCCATTTATCTTCCTCTTGCCTCACCTGCCCACTGGTCCCAATACAGTTTGTTTTAATGCACATTTATTCATAACTGCCCTGCCAATCAAAGACCTGCCATGCAAAGTTCAGCAAGAGGGAAATACTGCTATAATAGCCAAACATTTCCAGGTTGCATTTCCATAAAGCCAGAAATAATCTCTGGTGTCAACACATACCTGATTGGTGACATCTCACTCAATTTAGGAAAAAGCATTCAATTTATGTGGGACTTTGGAGACTCAAAGGAACAGTGCACATACATAAGATATATCCTTCAGGAGTGCAGAGTCAGGATATGACACAATAACACCTTACATTACGTTAGGAAAGTCAACTTCTCACAGTAGAGACTGAATGCTCTGCTAGCTTTTCAACATTCTTCATTATAATATCATTTGACTACTATCATGCCAGTATCTCTGGAGGAAAGGGAACATACATGCTCCAAATTTTAAGTTATTTAAATATTATATGCTTCCATGCGATTGGTACTGAATATCATATGCAAACTATGGGCAGGATCACACCGCCTCCTGGATTGCAGTATTTCTATTTGTAGCATTTGTGCATATTCCTGTATTTGTGTGTGGAAGAATGTGTCTGCAAAAATCTCCTTTTTCAAATTATCGGAGCAATTGTGCTCTATTGTGCTTACCAGTGAGAGCACAATGACTAATTGAGCTTTTAAAACTCTCACTCATTTGATCTCACAACTCCTCACTGTTGCAGATTTCTGTGGCAGTTTTTCACTACCCTATCTTACAATGAGATTTATTTAACTGGGTCAACTGTTTCTAGTAAAGGAACCCTTATCCCTAATCCCTGAAGGATTGTGACAGTAACATGGTAGTCTGACTTTGCACACATTCACACACAAATGCATATATGCACAGGCACATACTGTGTGTGAATACATTCTGCTTATTAATGCATGCAAATCCACACACTCCAAAAGGCCACTTCGCTGAGGCTAGCGTATTTTTTTAAATCATAAAATAATTTACAATTGGAGCGCCATGTAATTGTGCCAGGGGTCTTCAATTACAATTCAACGAGGTCTATTTAGAGAGAATTTCCTCATACAAAGGTCCGGAACATCACAGTAATGTCTAAGTTGCGCAATGATTTAGTGCCATATATATTGAAGTAGCCAACAGTTGTATTAAAGTCTGTATGTAGTCAACAACTGACTGTCAAATCAAATAAAGAAAGTTCAATTTAATAATATCTCAACAATATTTAATGTCAGTTTTCAAATGTTACTGGATGAAATATAAATAATACATAATCTAATAATAAATCAATGTTCTTCTCTTGTTTCAAGTAAAATAAAGGCTGCATTTGGGAATAAATTACATAACAGAAAGCTTTTGAAAAATGTGCATCTTAAAATAAAGTACTTAAAAATAATAATAAAAAAATGAACTTGAACTGAATTGTCTTTGCCCTGCAGCTTTAAATCCAGTTCATTCAGGGTGAAGTGTTATCAATCAAAAGAGCCACACTATTATAATCTTGTCATCTTCTAAAAAGAGAAATGTGTGTGCAGAGACTTTATCTGTGGTTAATGAAACCACTTGTTTCAGCTCTAATCTCCTCTCTGTTAACATCATTGTTGGACAGTGAATTATTGTGTTAGGATTCTGATCATATTGGGCTCTTAGGTTTATTTTTCTGTGCCTTCGTTTCGGACGTGAGTGGGTACGTGTGCTCAAAATATATGTGCTTTGTCTCGTAGTGCTGCTTCACATTGCCGCTTTTAATAATCGCCACGGTCTCTGAATATATGAGACATACTGCTTTTGAACTGCCCGTGGGAATAATTAACATTTTAAAGTCTGTCCATTCTTGGCTAAAGGCTCCGGTCTCGTTGACCACATTTCTCTTTTCTCTGACTCGCGTATTGTTCTCCGACTACTCGGTTTCTCGCCCCGTCTCCACTGTGTGCATAAATCTTACTTGAGTCAGGAAGCTTATCGGAATACACATATTTGATTGGCTAAGTAGCATCACGTGATATGATTTACAATGCATATAATAGGTCAGTGTGTTTCCAGGACTTAAAGGCTAGAAAAGCTGCGACTGTTAAAATAGAAGCACCCCGTCAAAATGTAATAATTTTCAATTATCTATTGGTTTTAGGTCCAGGGTCCACATACAACGGCGTCTAGGTCTGGATCCGGACCACGGGCCACCTATTAGTGACCCCTGACTCATGGTATGCTGCAAACGACAGCAGCGTGATGAGGCGCTGAGCGTCTATTCTGTGCTGAGCACTGCATGTTTGGCGTTTTTTTCTGGTTGCCAAGAGTCTATGTAATGCTTTTGTTTTTATTGTTTTTAGTGTGGAATTTATGGTGCGCTCATGTCAGAAGTACTGGACTAACCTAATGATTTCCCTGTCTCGGAAAATAAAGTTGATCTGACTCTGAGCAAAATTATGTTACTAGCCGAGATATTTCCTCACCCACAAAATCTCATTAGCCACATATTGTCCTTTATCCAAAGCAAGGGCATATACTCTGTGTACTCTACGTAGTGCCTTCATTTTTACTTCTATAGATACTCTGTATAGTAGCAACCAGACACAACCAAAGCACCATGCTGAAAAAAAATGCAGCACCTCTAAAGCCCTCAAATCGCTCCCAGCGGGCCAATTTTAAAAGAGAGTCTGGCATTTTCAGCTGGGAAAAACGCTTCAGTCGACACAGTCTGTAATGAGCTGTAAGGTGTCGTAAAATACTCTTCATTCAAATTTAAACTAAGTCTCCGGTTAAGAGTAGTGAGTAACAAGTGTGAGTCACCGCAACCACAAGCATACAGCCATAGCTGGCCACCCAAAATATTATGCAGTTTGCTACAGCGGAATGCAAGATTAGCCGTGGATAGACACAGGGATGCACACCCACTCACAAAATGGACGCATCCACACAAGCGACCAATTGCATGATCCTCCTGGGGGAGATAATCGTACAGCAATCTTTAGCTCCTTTCAGTCTGGTGTAGGCTACTCTATGTATTGCCATACTCTTTACCTGCTGCACTTTATAGAGTGTCATAGCCAAGTACCAACCATCAGCCTTCATCAGTGACTGTCAGGCATTATTGATATGTTGATATCGTGAATTTGCCAGTATTATCAGTAAACTGCAGATTACAGATTTCAAGCAAGCAAGCTTTCCTTACTTCAGACACATAAGCCTGTTTATTGATGACTTTGTGGGTCAGTACTTGATTAAGATAGGTTTGTCTTGGTGTGTGTTTTTCATTGAAAAGTCACAGGTAGATTGGGCAACAAACATTTCACCAGCAGGGACACTTGGGATGTTTCTGGCCTGATTTCTTTTCTCATTGCCGTCAGTCAGGGTGCAAAACTGGTAGAGCAAGTGGGCCTATAAGGCCCATCAGACGATGTAGCCTTTGGGGGTGGAAGTTTCTGACCAGCTTACCTCTAACCAGCGAAATGAGTTCCCAATCCTGATTGTGTGGCGAATGAAAACAATAGTGTTCTTCCTGTTCATACAACTATGATTACAATATGTGACATTATATTAACAGTATTTATGAATATATGTTGTCTGCTCTGTCACTTGCTTTGTTTTCTTTTCTATCTCATTATTCCTTGGTTGTCACAAAAGCAGGTACACATTCAGCCACACGCACACATATCCACACATACTGATCAGACAACACTCAAAGTAACTCAACACCTCTTTTATCTCTATCTCATATTCTCTCCTCTGTCCTCACCACATTCCCCACTCCCTCCCATTGCCCCTATGCCTGCTGTTCATCCATGTGTGATTGATGGAGGAGTGCAACCTTCCCTTCCTCCGCCACTCAGAACTCCTCTGTCCCCAAAGCCCCTCCATCCTTCTCTCTTACATGCCGTCACCAGATGGCCCACCACCTGCCTCCAACAGTCAACAAAAGCTGCAATTACCCTTCATGTCCAACAAAGGGAAACTCACTCAGTGTACCTACAGACACACACACACACACACATGCATGAGGAGATATCCAAATAAGTAACACGCACAGAAACGTAAACTCTGTGAGCATGCACACAAATACACACATTCTTCTATTATTTATATAAATTATTAGTCATTGTGATCTGTCCCAGTCTTTGTAAACATTTTCAACCACGCTCATCATATTCTTCTGTGATATGATAATGTTCCTTTTCCTCTGCCTGATTAATAATCAGAGGGAATTGACCAGGCTTGAGTTCTATGGAGCAGAAACCAACAAAGGACACACACGTGCAGTAGGAAGCAACTATTTCATGCTTCTGCTTGTTCCCAGAGGAATCCTCCATGAACATGGACCAACAGCATAGTTCATGAAATCTCAAGGTCTAACTTTCAAGCTTATATGATCTCAGAAAAGTGCACAGACACACAGGTATATGCACATTTATATACACACCTAGACAGTTGAGTTGATGACGGGTAGAAGAAGGAAGATTTGTTACAACTACAAACCTATCTTTATACCTTTATGATGGTTATTATTTTGTCATAGTGTGACTCTCGCTATGCAAAAAATGTTACTAACTGCAAGTTATTTTTCTCAATACACCATAATTACACACGATTGATAATGCGTGTATATCACGGTGTGTGTAGGCAGTTCCCTATTGCTGCTGATAATTACAGGGATGACTGACAGCTGTAACAAACATAATCACGACTACACCTACCGTATTCTGTTGCCCTTGGCTGCCAGAAATCCAGATAAAAACAGGAAGAGCTCTGAAGTCGTCTAAGTTTAATGACATGACATGACAAAGAAAAATAAAAGCTCTGAACCCTCGTTCAATATGATATACATAATCACCTTTTATACAGATCAGCTTCCTTGATTTCCTTTCAGTGTCTGAAAGGATTTATGTTCCCTGAGAAAAGCCTAATGTCCACTGTGCTATGTTCACAGTGCAAGCCTGCTATATTCAATAATAATAATTATTGATGAGTTTAATTAGTTGTGATGAAAGCAAACCAAAGACATACACTTCGACCTTTAATTAGATCATCTATAAGAGCAATCCTACATTGTCAGAGTTACTTTTCTTGTGAAATGCTGCAAACTACAGCATTGGGACCATTTCTATTGCCTCTCAACGGCTCACAACATTTGTCCCACGTTTCTCTTAACCTTCCATTACAAGATGTTCTAAGCTAACTAGGAGATACCATATGCTGTTTTCAGAAATATGTAGAGCTTTCAAAAGGGATAAATTGTGCAACATTTTAAGTGCCATTTAATTTATCATTGTATCAAGTGATATTGGGAGGTGAAATGCCAGCAGATTTTTAAGCAATCATTGGAGTGAATACCTACAACTAATCTTGATTTGGATCTTAATTGCACATTGCATTTAAGATTTAGTAAAATGTCAAACACAAGAAGTCAAAATGTGAACTGTTTTATCAATGATTGTTTTGATCACATGGTCAGACTTTACATCAGATATCACTGTAATTTTCAACAAAAGATTTGAGATATCCTGCTCACAAATGAACAAACATACAGGACTGAAACAGAACCTCTTTGAATAAGCTAATGTTGTAAATACATACACAGTGATTGCATTTTGTAAATGTAGGTAGCATCTGAATGTAAAAGAGAATAGGCAGACCTTCTGTAAATAAGACAGCACACAAACATGGAAAGACCTGTTCAAAGTGTTTCATTGCGTATAAATATGTTGTAAAGTTTGTACAGTATATTTATTTTATGATGTTTATTTTTTATAATAATAATATAAAATGCAATTGTTAGGGGATACAGGACTGAATGTCTCATGACCAAGCAAAGTTCTCTATTATAACAATAAAGTTGTTGTCAATTTAAAATGAGCTATTTGGCTAGTTTGGTATATATGTGCATCAAAGTAGTTCCACTAAACTATTATTTCACGTATGCTTTGCATATAACATAATACAGGAATCAATACAATACTTTTTCACTAACTTGTGTGGAACTTTTTTGTAAGGCTTACATAATCTGCTAATTATGTCTTAAAAGCTTAAGAATATTAAAGTGCCCAAATAGTAAAGTATGCACCTCCACAATTCCTTACTTTTGTCCATTGTAGTACTTTATTGGCCCATTTTATTTTTGCACAATGCAAGAGAACCTTCCTGTACGCGCTAGTGCTTTTCAATGAACTCATTTCTTTGAATTCATACCCAAGTGAACATTGATTTGGCTTTATTGAAAAGTGGATCCCTTATTTGATGCATGGCCTCACGATGGCTTGCACCGTCAGTGAAATGTCCATAAAGAAGTAGAGCAATGAGAATTACAGCACCGAAAAATAAAATGAAAAAAGTCCTTACTCATCCATGCATCACATTGCCTTCCTTCTCACTTATTTAGTCAATTCCTGGTTATGATGGATATATCAAATAAGATTTATTTCCCTCTCATATTTCACATTGCTTCTGAATATATATTACTCCAAAGTGATGTTATTTCTGCTTGCAGATGTGAATGCACACACACACACACACACACACACAACGATGTTTCTCTCACAGGGGAGGCCAATCAAAGGTAGCTGTCTCCTGGTGCAGCAATCAACAATGACAGGCAGGCCAATTACATCAGTAAATCATGTAATGTCAATTATTCCACTCCACAGATCATATGCCAGCACTTTACACACACAGACACATGACACGGTATACAGCAGATAGACATGTATGTGCCCAGTAAACCATAGTTGCAATTCGATTTTCCTAGGAAAGTGAGATGATAACAGATTATTTTCTTTTGTCACTTTCTCATTCTAGTTAACTATTACTGACATTTTTTGATTACTCCCTCTACTACCCCCTGCCTACCATCCTAACTCCATCCTCATTAGAACACATGATATTCAAACCCTTTGATCCTAAACCCCTGGTGATTGCAAGTATCTGTTGCCCCACCAACCTCAACCCTACCGTCCGCGCTGACTTATACAAATTTAAAATAAAAATAGCAAAAATAATTTCTGGACATGCTTAAATGCTTCAATCAACACATCAACTTCCCTATCCAAAACTTTAGGCACATCTTTCACCCTGTCTGTTCCACTGAAATCACCATTAACCACCTCTCCGACTCTGACCTCACCATCTCCGACCACCTAACCATCATCATTGACATCAAAATCCCCATCCCAGAACCCAAACACACGCACCATCACTCTTTAATATCAAGTCCATCTGTCCCTCATCCCTGTCAGCCCATCTCACCAAAACATATTTCACCCTCAACCTCTCCGTGAGCCCCTGGTCAACCTCTGCAATAACACACTATACTTCTGTCTCGATCAGCTTGCTCCTCCCAAAACCAGAACTGTCTCTTTCACCAACACTGCTCCCAGGGTTCACCCCTGAAATCCCGGAAACGCGGACTAGAGCGGCTCTCCAACAAAACCGGCCTCACAGTACACACCCTGGCATACAAGAATACATGCAGCAATACAAAGATTATCTCAATAATGCATGCTCCACTGCCCTCATCCACTCTGGTTCAGCTAACCCCAGGGTCCACTTTTCCACAATAAACAAACTTCTCAAACCAATGGAAAATCTCTCCCATTCTTTCACAGTTGATAAATGTAACTCAATCTACTCATCTACATTCAATGGCTACTAGCTGGCCACTTCCAGCCCAGCCCCCCTCAACCCTGAATATGTCACTCCCCTATTAACCAACCAGTTACCCTCCCAATTCTCCCTAATCTCCTGTTCAGAACTCAATAAATCACTGTCGGGCATGAAGACTATGACC
The DNA here is from genome assembly GCF_004355925.1 of Anarrhichthys ocellatus. Taxonomy (NCBI): domain Eukaryota; kingdom Metazoa; phylum Chordata; class Actinopteri; order Perciformes; family Anarhichadidae; genus Anarrhichthys; species Anarrhichthys ocellatus. The sequence goes on along the minus strand of NW_022280054.1, from coordinate 6,816,875 downwards.
TGCACCCTGGACCCCACCCCCTCCACATTAGTCATCACCTGTCTCCTTGCCCTCCGCCTGCTCATCCTCTCTGTCGTTAACTCCTCCCTGTCCACTGGCTCGATCACTTTCTCCTTCAACTGTCACACCATCCTCAAAAAGCCTTGACCCTGACATCCCTAACAACTACAAAGCCCTCTCCAATCTCCCCTTTTTGTCTACAGTAATTGAACGGGTTGTGGCCTTCCAAATCAAAACCCACCTGTACTCTAGCCAACTCTATGAATCATTTCAGATCTAATAAATAGCAGTAGTATTTTATTCAGCCATCACACACAACACAATAAGTGTAGCGATCTAATATACAATATGACTGAAAAGGTACAGGCAGAAGTATAATGTTCATATATACCCATCCTACATACTACAGGATACATCAATTTAAGTTGCTCTAAAAAAATAAAAATCATTCACACTTGTAACCCCCAAAAATGTATTTCTTTTTGATTTCCAAAACCATGATTGTTTTATTTATTTATATTACACGACAATATAATAACATCAAACCAAGTTTTAAACACAGCACAGAAACCACCCTAATCAAAGTCCCCAACAACCTCTGATGATCATTTCCTCAACATCCTTATCCTACTTCACCTCATTTCTGCTTTGAAACCATCAACCACTCTATCCTCCTCTCCCGCTTTGAGTCCTCACTGGCATGTCCCTCTCCAGGTTCAAATCATACCCTTTCGACCACCACCAGTTCATTAGTATCAAGAAATCCAACTAGAGCACAGCCCCAGTCTCTCAAGGTGTCCCCCAAGGCCCGATACTCGGCCCTCTCCTCTTCAATTTGACATTAATATGCTGATGACACCAACCTTTACATCTCCACCAAATCCATCCCTCCCGCCACTCATTTCACCCTTATAAACTTCCTCATAGATATAAAGATCTGGATGCAAGCTAACTTTCTCAAACTCAACAGTGACATATCTGAAATCCTTATCATCAGACCCAAATCACTCAACAAATCCTGCCTCAATGTCTTCCTCTGCATCAATGGCTCCACTGTTTCTGCTTCCACACACATCTGTATACTCATCTTTGAACATACCCGCTCCTTTGACCACCACGTCAACCACATTACAAAAAAACCCACTTTCTTTCATCTCAAAAACATTGCTCATCTTTGCCCTTCCCTCGCCTCCTCAGCTGTTGAAACACTCATCCATTACTTCATCACCTCACGACTCATTTACTGCAATGGCATCCTGTACAGCACATCCACCAAAATCATCAACAAATTACAATAAATCCAAAACTCAGCGCTCAGCCACGCCCACACCATAGATCACATCACCCTAGTCTTTCAAAACCTCCACTGGCTCCTCTAATGAAAAATACAACTAAAATCCCCCTCATCACAGACATCATCCCTCACTCCCCTATTTCAATCTGCCTTTAACTTGTGATTCAATGTTAATGTAATAATGGTATTGTCTTGTTACTGTTATAATGTAATTTATTTGCCATGTATTCTTTGTTATTATCCTACTCTTTCTGTTTTTACCTTTTAAAATTGGAGTACCTTTTAAAACACTTTACAAATAAAGTGTATTTGTAATATTAATATTATCCTTATTTTCAGTTAATAAATCCCTTTTATATATTAACATTTTTGATCATGATTTGTTGGCACCTTGTTTCTCCTTTTCAGCATATTTGTCAATAATGATCATATTATGAAAATACAAGAAAAAAATTTTGGACAAATCTTTAGAATATGCAACTAGGAGGCAATCTTTAAATCTCTGAGGGGCTCATTACAATTTGCTAATATTTATCACAGTCTATCCAGCGTTCTTTTTTGTTACGCCAAAATGGGAAGCAATTTTTAAAAAGTATCACCACACATTTGCAATTCCCCTTCAAGTTTACCAGACAGTAGTACAGTGTGTACCTAGGACTTTGCCACCAAACCCCACTCTCTCCTCTGACAACTCTATTACAACACAATTGGGAGGGGGTGTAATGGCAAGAATCCCACCTAGCTGAGATGGCAAACAGTAATTCTGCAGAGCAAATTGAACTTAGAATCCAATTCCATGGACAGATTTGATGTTTCTCAGACCTGCTGCACAAATTAACTATTAGAGTGCAGCATAGCCAATGAGGAAACACATCAGTTGCTTTATTGCAGATTGTTGTTGAACGTACTGCCAATGTATATTTTCAAAAATTCTTAACAAATGTATATAGGTTGTATTTTTATATACAGTACATGCACATATAGTGCACATAAAGTGTCTGCTTCTTTGGAACTTTTCAAAACAAAACTTTTTTTTCTGCATTTAGATGTGTCGAATGTTTTTTTTTTGTTATTTTGGAGATTTATATATGGGTGATGTTGTAGTGCACTGTTGACCTGGAACTCCCCGTACCCTGCAGCACCTCTTATCTCACTGCAGAGCAAGTAACAAGGTCTGGAGAAATACCCTAGCCGAAAATAATACCATAACTGTCCACTTGCATCTGGACAGAGTCCGGCTATATTCTTAGAAAGTAAAAAGCAGTGAAAGAAATGTACATTGGGAACTAAGAGGGGATGAATAGTTGTGTTATTTCACTCATTAAACTTAAACTTAGCATTCAATGAGCTGTGAAATCACTCTGCCATTCACATTTTTTTGTTAAGACATTTATTTTGTGCATTTGGCTGCTTTTGCTTTATTTAATAGTGAGACATATGCTGTGTTAACACCATCTAGACCATCTACTAATTACTTCAGAACCCTCACTGCTCTGTCTTGGACTGCTCTGTCTGACTCACTCTCAGCTTTCTCATCCAGTGTGTTGACTTGAATGCCATTTTTTACAGTCAATCAATTGTTTTCTGCATCTTATTATGTTATACATACAATTTTCTTTCATTGTCTTTTACTTTCGCTTAGTTTAGATTAACCTTGTGTCAGTATTAATAAGATATTTACACTGATTGTTTTTTCCCAGAGGAGCTGAGGTTTGGGAGTTATTTTCACATTAATGAGTACTTCTTTGGAGCATTGGGACATTAGTATTTATTATTATTTGATGATATCAATCACTGATCTGTATCTACTGGGCTCTCCTGTTTTTCACAATATGCCTGAAAGGAGTTCCCAGTTATTTGAATGGCAAAGTGCATAAGGCAATTTTAGTACATGCAGATCGTGATGTAAAATTGGCAGCACAAATATGACTTGTGATTTCCTGTACATACAGTACATATGGCACTCAGTGTGTTAGAAACAACCACTCAATGTGTGTGTGTGTGTGTGTGTGTGCGTGTGTGCGTGTGTGCAGAGGTCGCCTAGTATGGACAATTATTGCTTTTTCACCTATTTTGCATTTAGAGCTCAAATTCAATTAGTTGTCCATTGTTTTTGCCTAATGAATCAGTTGAAAGTAAAATGCCCTCTCCACAAGTCAATTAAATCCATTCAAAGACTCAGTAATTGTTTAACACTGCCTCAGGTAATTATGCCATATAAAATACAGTCAATGTCACCTGAAGTGACTGTGTGTGTGTGTGTGGAGGGAGTGGGGGGGGGGGGGGGGATCAGAACCTGTTTGACGGGGCATGGCTGCTTGCAGGTGAGCTACTGTGTGTCAGTTGGATATGTACATTTACTCATTAATAATCTAAATGTGCTCAAGCTATGTGTTTGTGTGCTTCTTCGGTATCAAATGATGGTATGTGTGTTTCTAAAGTCTCCTGTGTGCTAGCTGTGTGTCGAGTGCCAAGAAGAACAGACGCCATGGAAAACCAGGGCTCACTGCAGGAGACAGCGATGTTTAATGAACCATTTGGCTGGCGTGTGTATGCAAGCTAGCACACACACACACACACACACACACACACACACACACTGTTTAGTGTGTGTTTCAGAGTGTAAGTATTTGCACATTTTTCCAGGATGAGTTTTTAGTTTTGGCTGGCTTGGTGGCAGAGCAGAATTACTTTGCCTCCTGGTGAGCACACACACTTTGCCCTTGGGAGGGCAGCAGAGAAATGTGGTAGAAAATGGTTTGATTGAATCAGAGAGAGGGTAGTACTTGGAGTACTTGGGGTTTTGTGCTGTGGTGCCATATGGAGCTAATGGTACAGGATGACAAGCTTTTAACTTGGCATTATGGAGCAACAACCTAAGAGCCTATTGCAAACATCCAAAGACTTCCTGACACTACTTAAATGATGACATGCAACTTTTGCTATGCTTTTGTATTTACATTTGGTGTTGCCTCCTTTTCCACAATAACTAAAGCATAAAATATAATGTATTATCCCCAATAGCGTTGCAGCTAGTTGGCTGAGCGAACTTAGCAACATGCCTCTGGGGACTTGGGTCCGGATTGAAATATCCTGACAACTTTTGTATGGATCAGATGTGAAAATGCTGCTTAAAACTAATCTGACCTGCCAGACGGTTTGTTACACAGAACCATCTGAGAAGCCATCATTAGAAAAAAAAATGTGGCATGTGATTGGATGAACCATCTGTCAATAAAACTCTTACCGAAGAAAGTTGGGAGAAGAGCAAAAACACATTTTCCATTGAGAAAAGCCTTCAGTGTCGTTTCTTTGCTCTTGTTTTGATGAAGAAATACTCTCCAGTTCTAAAATGATTAACTGGACACACACACACACACACTTAAATTTGCTCTGACTGAGAGGGAGGAAAAGCTAAAGTCTAATTTACACTACACAACTTTCAAAGTTGTCAGATCACTCTACTGTTCACACTGCACAACCTGCTGTCTTGTAATTGGGAGTCTTAAAGTCACTGTGGTTTCTACAATACATGACTGACCGGCAGTAGGGTATCACACAGTACAACATCTTTCAACAGGAGGAATATCAGATAAGTATGTTTAGGCCTCGAAAACACATAGGAAAAATATATGGTAATGATAAATACCTTGCAAGTTGTCATGTCTGTCGATGTTCCTGTTGGCACACATGTTCACAAAATAGCCTGTTTCCACATGCCTTTTTGTCTGTCTTCCTCTTGGCCGACAACAACTTCGGTCCATGTAAATGCAACACACAGCACAGAGGATCTGCGTTACAAAATTGCATACTCTCTTTTTACTTTCAGTACATACTGCAGCTGCCCTTGTTATAACATTGCATCTTGAACTTTGACCCTCTTGCTCAAATGATTGTGGGTAAGAATAGCCAGAAAAGCATGTTGACTTGCACACAGCAAAATGCAACCTGTTGCAGGTGGACATCCTGGTATTTTTGGCATTCTGCATTTTACATACTATGTAGTAAGACATACCATATATTTTTTTCCACCATGCTCAATAGTATGGTAGTATGGGTAATGGGATGCACAGACAGTTACTGGCGACCCCTCCCCGAGGTTTCTCTCAGTCTATGTCTTGCACTCTCATTGGCTGTAGCTCTGCAACAGTCTCCCCGGCAGGTCCAGATACTTAGACTACTAGATATTTGGAATGCATCTGGGATGCACTGTCGAGCCTCTCCGCTTGTTTCAGACATAGTGCTTGAGCACAAATTTGCGAACAGAAGAGCTGCTGGCTGTGAGGAGTTACTGACGGACGTTTTATGTGATGAATTGACTGGCTTGTCAGGATTTGGTGAAGAGCTAGTGGAGATACTACAAACAGCCCCATCCCAGTGGCCAAGACCTTAATGATCTGAGCCAACCACAAGACTTCCACAGAAAACAATAATAATTAGGGGTGGACAGCAGATTGATACCGAGTCTCTGTGTGTATTTGAGTTTGTGTGTATGTGTGTTGTGCTTACTTTTGTGGTGTGTTAGCCTCAGGGGATATAAATCAATATGTCACGTAATTGCTTGAGTGACCTTTGTTGATAAAAGACGGTAGCCTTTTGAAATCTCTATCTGTCTCTGTCACTTTGGTCATCTTCACCTCTCAACCATTGCTTTCTCTGTCACATTCTTTCACATCATTATGCTCACATACTCAAACTCTTAAGCAATCACTTGGCTACTGAAGGCTTTGCATCAATTCGCCTATTGTTAACCTATGCACAAAGTAAATCTAATTCTGACTACTGATCCAACCACATACACACAATTTGCCTGTTTTTTTCAATAACAGGGCCAGTGGAAATGCCAATTGAAGAGATTATCATGACCTTTAATAATCCAACCGACTCTGCCATTTATCAAGTAGAGCTCATAAAGTATTGAGCCTTTACAGTACAGTAGGTAGGACAGTGTGTTTTTATTTTCAAAAATGTGAGAAAAACGTGTAACCAATTTGATATTCAAAAATGTAGATAAGAAGGGCCTCCTGAGATTGTGAAAGGGGACGTCTGATATAGACTAAAACCTTGAGTTTCTGTGACATTACCTATCATAAAAGTGCAGTTTAGTTTGAATTATTATTCATTATTTCCAGGTAAAGAAACTCCTACTGTATCATCATATCATATGGAGTTTCTAAGCTTTTGAAGGGGTTTGATTGATTTTTTTTTTTTTTTTTGCAGTACTCTTTGAAAGTCACACAAATTGCACATACAGACGGCACAGTTACAGTATTAGCTGACAGGAAAATTGTGCCGCTACAGTTGACCGCCACCAGCCCTCCTTTTGATGCAGGGACTTCATGGCAATAAAAATGCTACTTTTTAACCTTTATTTTGAAAGGGAAGCATCACAGAGAACAATGCTTTCTTTTTCAGGAAGGCCCTTTTCGCACTCACACTTTGCTGTTGCCAAAACCCAAGTATACCATATGGTATCAGTTGCAGGCATTATCATAATCAGGTTTTTTTTTTACCTCTCCCTTCTTTTTCCAGGTTTTTCATCCCTTCTTTATATTTATTCTTCACTGGTTCTTCCTGCCATCTCTCTGCTTGTATTCATTTTCAAAATCTGCACCCAGCCTTTTCCCATCATGGATAATGCATATCCACTGTACATATCTTTGGATTGACGTCTCACTCACTCTCTATTTTGCCTCTCTCTACCTCATCTGTCAATATATCTAAAGCCCTTCACAGTTCCCTCTTTCCATCCGCTCTGCCTCCAGTTTCTTTTCTTCTCATGTGTCTGACGGTTTTGTCATTTACAGCGGTGTGTCACGTTAAATCTCTCCCCTGCAGTTGCAGGAGCCTGTGGAGATGGAAGGAAAAAGGGAAAGAGGAGAAATGAACAGAGGAGTGATTTGTCGTTCCAGGTAGTTGCTCCTTTGGGAAGTGTAATGGCCAATGGCTCTTCAAAGTGTCTCCTATCTGTCATAAATGTTCACTACAGATGGACACATACAACAGCGCACTGCCTGGCTGGGATGCAGCTGTATGTCAAAGATTGAGGCGGCATTTGAGCATGTGAATGAGGATTTGCGTCTGCTGCAGTGTTTGTGCACGTGTTAGTTAGCCGGTGCGTGTGTTTGTCCAGAAAACTAGCATTATATGGATCTGTGTGCTTACAGTGAAACAGCATGTGTGTGCTAAACTTATTCTGTATGTATGGCATTTAAGACATGTACTTATACTTGTACGTTGATGAATGGCTGAGATGGGAAACAGGCTACAGTGAGCTCCATTACAGTAAATAGAAACAAAGAGTTTTTAATAGCATTATCATCTTGCTCAGTACTCAAGCTTAAGTAACTGCTCTATAGCACTGTTGTCATTTACACTGCTCTCCCTCCGTGTAATGGTGCCAGTCTTGTCTCGCACACACTCCTTTCCCCCCCTTCTTTCTCTTTCTTCCCTCTGACTGTCACTTTTTCTGTCTATTTTTCTGCTGTGCCACCTTATTTCACTCTTCATTTCAGACCTTATCTGTCTGCCTTTTATTGCCAATGGCCCAGTTTTCATTGCAGCTTAAAAAGACACCGCTGCTGTAGTTTTCGAATAATTTGTATCATTTTGCCAAAAGAAGCATATAAAACTCCCTGACTCTTTGGCAAAGAAGTCTGAAAGCATTTGAAGGAGCTGAAAATGGCTTGAGAGCTTTTTGCTCAATCCAACCAACCATAATTAGTACCTAAGAAATGTCTTTTCTCATTCTTTATTGTTTTCAACTTACTTATGTATTACATATTCAACCACTTTGAGTCTACTTTTCTTGAACAGAGTTGTGGAAGGCAGGAACCTATCGCTGTGTGTGATAGGGGAAGAACACCCTGGGCAGGTTTCCACTGCATCACAGGGTTGACACACACATATAGAGACCCGACAGATCCCAGACTGGGGTCAAATGTAAGATTTAGTTTCAGAACAGCCTTTCGGCAGTTCATTGAAGGACACTCAAGGCGGGAGGATGCTTGCTGTCACAGTTGCTTGAATTCTAGGCCTTTAGTTGAAGATAGCAATGACATAGCAATAGTTCTGAAATCATTACTGCAGCCCAAAATACATTTTCCGCAGCACACAGCTTTGAGACATACTTGAGCAGCAGGGGGTCTGGTTTTCTCAGAATTATTCCTAATAATCAAGGTAAAAAGACTGTCTACTACCTTAAGGGCACTTTCTTGACATAGTCTGAATGGAAATCCTTATTTGCACTTGAAATTACATCCTCCCTGCTTTGTTTAATACAGAATGTAAATAACTGCATTATTGATATTCTAAGAAAGACGTTACCTGTATTCCTTCACATATTCATTTAACATCACAGGTCTCAGTACTCTGAAGTATGCGCAGGTTTGCTTAAAATAGTTGATGAGGTCTCATTGTAATTGGTGTGAATATTTCATGGATGGAAAAAATGCAGAGTAAAAAGGAGTGACAGCCAGGAACGTGACCTGCTTACCGCTCCTTCCAAGGTCGCAAACATACACACAAATCTAATACACACACATCTCACAAATATTGTACAGTAATTATGTTCGCTCACACTCACCTGCAGATGCACACATACACAATCACCCACAGGATGTGCTCTAAATGCAGCCTATTAAGTTCGTTTTTGGGACAGTATTGTGTAATGTTGGTAATGTGTCATGGGACTTGAGTGCACAGATGTGAGTTCAGGATAATAACTCTAAAATCTTATGTCATGTCATTTTTGCTCACATTTATGTCGATCAAGATTCTCATCCTGTGTTTGTCTGTGATCAAATAGCTCTGTGTGAGGCTGTTTGAGGCTTTCTTAAAATTGGCCCCGGAAGGAGGTGGTAAACATCACATTTTGGCTCATATAGCAATAAAATACATCTTGGCAACAAAGCCTTTAGCATACTAAACTCTCAGACAAATGTTGAACACTTTATAATGCATAAAAGATGGCACAGTATGTCAACAAGTTACTTTAGTCCCTAGGGTTTTGAGTCAAACAATTACAAACAAAGTATAGCTGTCTATTGATTTTTCTTTCCTAGAGTGTGTTTCAAATGCTAATCAATGGAGTATAAGTGTTTTGAAGTACAATTTCTTTTGTTGTTTTATTTGGGCTCATGTTTTCCGAGAGACATTTTGTAAAGTGCATCTATCCATCCATCATGCCTTTCACACATTCCAACACATAAGCCTCATTTCAAATGAGCCTCATCCCGCTTTTGTTATTTGTTGTGAGAAAATAGCGTTCTCTCCTGAAGGGACATGGTAGACTGCTTCTTTTTCCAGAAGCTAATCGGTTAGGGGCTCGAACTAAACTGTTCAGCTACTTTTTCCAACATATTCCTTATATCAACAGGGAAAGAGTGACATATTTCTTCAGGATATTACTAAGTATGGCATACCTCGGTTTTGTTCTCAAATTAAGAATTGCACTTCTTCACAGAGGAAAAAAAAGGAGTACAGGGTAAGAAAGAGGAAAAGAGGGAAGTCGATGGGGATGGGAATGTGAGTGAATGCAAACAATGAAATGGTGGCACATGCCACTAGATCTCTGATACATACAGTACATGCAACCACACACTATCTCCAACCACCCACCATGCATACACATGGCATACATTACCTAAACACACATAAACAGACCACCTGTCTGGAGTGTTTGGGGAACTATTTAGGCAAGTTTTAGCAACGATCTCTCACATCGTCGCCAGCGTAAACAAGAGCAGTTGCCGACGGTCTGCTGGCATAGAGCTCCGGAGACTTTGTGTGTGTGAACAGTTGTTTTATGTTTGTTTACATATGTGTGTGTCTGTGTGTGCAGGAATTATAAAGTGTGGGACTAAGAGCGAACAGGAAAGAGCATCTAGACACACAGATGTGCATCTGAAGCACATGACCACACATCCAGCAGCTATGGAATACCTTTTATATGGATTTGCAGACACTTTTCAAACAGAGGCATTTTAAACAAAGACACACAAAGCAATCCCCTGCATTCATATTGAAATCAATTTTCTGAGTCCGCTTCTCGCCATCTCTTCCTCTCCCACAATCACAAAGACTGACAAACACATGGACATGCACACCTGTCTAAAGTTCCAAGAGGGACGGTAAAAGAAGCCGTGAAGCCAAACCGCAGCCAAGCATTAACAGTCAATGTGGTGCAAGCTTTTCCAAACAAAACTTGCCTGCCCGTAACAGCTCATAAAAACTATTTGTTTTATGTTTTTTCAGTTTACATTGATGAGAGCATTTGTACTGCTGATATGTGGTTTGTTTAACAAGAGACAATCTGGGTGAGAATTCAAGTGAGAGCAATGAAGAGTATTAGTTACATATTGTAAGTACAGATTCTATGAGTGTAGGTATAGCCCTGTGAGAGTTGTCGCCATTGGATTTATCCCTGCGTGGTCATGAAGATTTATTTCGCACCCTTGTGCTCTGCACAAATATTGTGTATGATAACAGTCCCCATGCAGCCCGCTAATCAGTGATGACCAGATTATATGCACATCGTTAGACACGTGAGTAAAAGCGCTAGATTGGGCAAAGCTTCATCTGCTGTCTAGCACATTTATAACTGAGTAAGGAAGGCTTAGGTCTTGCAGAAAAAGGTGAAAGGGGTAAGGAGAAGCTTGGGATGCTGCTGCTTATATGTCTGCATCTTGCACCTTCTACGGAGGGCCACAGAAGAGGATAAAGTTATTTGGGAGTGAGGAGTGTGCCCGGGCAGAGGCTCAAATCTTGCTTCTCTTTAGGCTTCACACTGCCAGTGAGACAAATGCTGTTTTGACAGAGCCACGCCTTGCGAGTGCTCTTTGTTATTAGTGATCAGCTGCTGTGACCTCTGTGCCACAGTTAATGAGAGAATGCACTAACTCCTACTGGAGGGTGGTCTTGGTGTTCCAAGCTATGTGTACAAAACCTGAGTCTGACTTAAGACGTGCTGGAATATCACCACTAACTAAGGGATGTGATTGATATTTCTTTATGGTCAGAAATACACATTTTAGACAAGGATTTGTTTCTCGTGAAAGTTTGAGGAAGTGATTGGGCTGTGCTTGCCGCATTGTGATGCGACAAGCCTTTCATTTGTGTATTGAGTGTGTGTCTGTGTGGGGAAGACTGAATAATTCTGAGAGGCACTAGAGCCGGAGCATGTCGAGTTGCAAAGGGGCGCCTCATCTTCGGGTGAGCGTCTTGCTGTCTTTAGTCCTGCGGCTGAGGTGTAGCTTTGTTTCCTGACCCTCTCCGCTTCCTCGACTGCTTTGTGCAGATGAGTCATGGCCCCCTGGAGGAGTGGTCCAAACAGCCCATTACGGATTATGGTATCACAGCAGCTGCTCCCCTCTGATCTGAGTCACCTTAGAAGCCGTGGTAAGCGTCAGGACAGCAGTCATAGCCTTCCCGATGTCCAAGACAGCGTAAAACAGCAGTCAGATGTTGTTATGAGCTGCAGCCACCTTAGTGGCACACTGGTTTGAGTGGTCAGTGAGGAGAGTATAAACCTGGTCTCGATTAGACGGTGGTGTAGTTTTCCACGGTCTGAAAAAGCCTCTGTGAAGGGCAGGCCACATGGAAGGTTGTGTGGCCAGTGGCTAATGCTGATAGACGTCTATGAGGCTGCAAACAGGTGCACGTTGTTTTGCCGGCGTTACGATGCCTCTCAGATCTTCCCGGAAAGTCCTAGAATGAAGAAAAAGTGTCTTAGCGGTGGGAAAATAATCAAAAGAGAGAAAGCTTCTGCTGCGGATCTCCCGGCCACGCTGGGAACATGCAGAGAAAAAAACAGCACTTATGGGGATCAGCCTCCAGTGCTTCCAATGGGGAAGGGGGAGAGTTAGGAAGATAGCCCACCATGCAGTGAACTGAGCCAGCAGCTGGTGTCCATCACAGCAGTCCTGATCCAGCATGTCTGGGAAATCACAGATGAAGATGTCCAGCTCCTCTTTCATCAAGTTGACATCTGCCCAGCTGCCATCCCGCCACCTTCAACACAAAGCACCATGAAATCCTCTGCCTGATGCTTCAGCTCCTCCATAGGTAAGCAAGCACAGACTGGCTGGCTGCCTGTGGGGTTGCCGCTAGCTAACCCGTTGTGGAGGGCGCCTAGACAGCTTCTTGGATGTAATTAATTGATGTAGGGAGGATGTAGCCAACCCATCAGCCAGTACATAAACAGACATCACTTGATGTCTTCGTTGTCTTTACTTCTTCACTTTTTGCCTTCTTGATGCTATAGAATAAGAATGGTAGCGGAACTATGGTTGCACGATTATATATATTACAAGTGTGGTGGAAGTGTAGCTCATACAGAGCATCAGGGAGTGAATGAGATCTTGCAGACTGCGTATGCACGTGGAGATAAACCCAATAGCGACAGCTCTTGGAGGACGAAGCCTATACAGAATAGAAGCAAATTTAAACTATAGCACACATCCTTACACACACACAAGAGCAGAAGAGGCAGTCAGCAAATAAACAAAGAGGTTACAAGGCAGACTGAAACTGTAGCGAGAGGTCAGGGAAATTCAGACAAATAAAGTAGGTACTTGAATGAACTTGCAGACAAATTATCTGCATTGATCAGTGTGCATCCCTCTTGCCATCTCCCTGCATTCATTCTTATCTACTGCCTCCTTTACCTCCAACCTAACCCCATATCTATATATAACTTGTCTCTTTGCTTTTCCCCTTCTTCCCATCCAAAGCCCCATTAGTGTGATGTTATCATCTGTTACAGTTAATACAGTTGATGGGATGAGCGGTTAGAGGGAGGATAGAAGTGAGTGAGAGGTATTGTTGAACTTTTGGAGATTTATATGTAAAGTTTCTATCTGCAGTGATTTGCAGTGATTTGTCTTGAAGTAGACTGGCCCTTTTAGACTGGCCCTTTTCAAAATAAAAGTTGGTTTAAAGAGGTCAAGTTGAACAGAATAACCACATGACTGACAATGAGATTTGTGTTGGATGTGCGTGTTGTTGTTTTCAGGAGTTAAAAGGGATTGTGTCAGTTTACGAGAGCATGTGGTGTGTTAAATGTGCATTATGATGGAAGGGAATTACTATGTGTGTTTGTGCATGCTTGCTTTTGATATATGGAAGCAGATAGTTTGTGTGCCTGCTAGTTTGTGCATGAGGGGTAATTATCTATACAATATCATATACCAGATCAGTAAAGCATCCACATCCTTCATATACATCTGTACCCATAGAGTCCAGTAGCAAACCTGTGTGATTTAGACCGAAGGTTACAATAACGTAATTCCCCTGTCACTCACATCCGGTTTCGGCCCTTCTTCTTTTACTTCCATTTGCCTTCTATCTCACCATGCAACTACGTTACAGAAACTTAGATATGCGCTCACACATCATGGCCAACAGAACACACACTCAACAGACACACATAAATGTGCTTTTGGATTCAATTTTAACAAGCCAGACCACAAGGTTGCTTTAGTCACCTTTCCTCTGAAGATGTTGTTAATAAGGGGACAGATTATAAGTTAACAAGGAGGTTTTGTCTGCCTGCAACACTGCCAAAATCCTCTCCTTCATGATCTACACTCACATATACACACACTCCTCATCAGTTATCGTGGCCATCAAAATGTATCTTACTGAAGCATGTATCAGATATAGCAGAACAGTACAAAAGGTACATTTTTTAAGCATAACACTAACTAACTAACAAACACAAACACACACACACACACACACACACACACACACACACACACACATACACACCAGGATGTTCATAAGTAGCTCTCAAAGTGGCCACCATGGATTCAGCAACAATCAGAAACATCAGTCCACAGCAACAAACACAGTGACTCAGATTCCTAAATACACAAACATGCACAGCGCCCCCACCAGCCCCAACGGAGCCGACGACACGCACACAAAGTCCGCTTTTAACAAACCACACACCACTGGCTTTGTTCTGAGCGACTGCCTTCATCTTTAATGTGTTTTGGCTGCTAGTGGCTGCTGATGTTTGGACCTTTAGATTGCTTCAGACTCTACTGTTGTCACACTACAGAGGTCAGTCCAATAACTTGCCTCCCCTGGGCTGAAATACCCAAACCACGTCAGGCCAATTCCACACACTGACACACAAATACATGGCATGGACACACACTTTGAAGCTCACACAGTTGCACACCGACGCACTCACACACAATCTCCATACAGTTTAGTAGCTTTAATGCACTCCCTTTTCAGTTTACTTCAATTAGCGATGCTTTGTGTAAGTGTTTGCCCTGACCTTTCATAGTGAAATTGAACGTTATGAAGTAAACTCTGCTGGGCATGTCACTGTGACCTGTCTCACAGCTTTAGTGGAATATAATTATTTTTAAGCATTCAGCTGCACATTCCAGCTCTTGCAAAGTATATGTATTTTCTTTACTTCCATTAAGAATCAAATTGAACACAATCAATGCATTCACACAGAGGGACACATATAGTAACTGAACCAGTATTACATGTTATTATCAATTCATAATAGAAGAAATAGACAAAAATAATATGTTTTGCCACACATACATACACACACATTAATCTTGTTCTTACAGTAAGAAAACGAATAGATTTCAAAGTTGCAAGGAATAAGTAGAGACAAGATGCAAGACAAAAAGAAAGAACAACAAGGAAAAAGATGTGCATTCTTTTGATAATAATTATAAAGAAAAAGAGAAACGAAAACTCAGAACTTGCTTTGCTGTTACTGGTTTACTGGTTTTTAAGTAATTTTGCATACGCATCCATTATGAATACCACACAAGTCCTCGCGATCACCATTAAAAAAATTTCTAAAACAAAAGTCATGAGAAGGTTTGATTGAATAAGTTGTTTTTATACAGTAATGTATAAGTTAATATGTAATAATTAAATATGAAGGATATGAAAACAAGGCAAAAAGGTACATTAGAAATTGTGTCTGAGATACTGACGGACATTTACTCAATGTTGTTGCAACACACATAGGCTTATCTTATAGTGCATATGAGTGGATAGGCCAAGAGAGACGGCTATCTCCTAGTCCTATATGGGCGTCAAGGCACAAAGAAAACAGTAGGAA
Source organism: Anarrhichthys ocellatus (assembly GCF_004355925.1). NCBI lineage: Eukaryota > Metazoa > Chordata > Actinopteri > Perciformes > Anarhichadidae > Anarrhichthys > Anarrhichthys ocellatus. Next base: position 6,801,474 of record NW_022280054.1, on the reverse strand, counting down.
TATGCATGTCTGGTGATGTTGCAACGTTGTCACAGTGATGCAGGAATTTAACTGTGACAATCCGCCATCACAATCAAGAGGAGTAAGTGGTGGGCCTGATGCAGTGGCATGCACACTGCAATTTGTGGAGATTACTGGAAGACCCACCGCTGCAAACAAGTACGGTTTGGCTGGTCCTAAAACGCCAGACCTAACCACTGAGGCATATAAAAGAACACCTATTTTCAGTTAGATTGTCATTTGCTGTTACTGAAGGAAAGTGAATGAGGAATACGTTGACCTTTTCCATTTTATACGGACAACTCCCACAGGTTTGAATAGGCTCTGATTGGCTGCTCACATACACACAAAAGTTCACAGTTTTGATTCACAGAGTTAAAGCCTCTAAGAGGGACTAGCCTGTGTGAAATAGAACAAGAGAGGCCTGTAGACCCCAATCTGTAGGATGTTGTATGTGTGCATTCAAGAACATTTTCTTATCCTTATCTAAACCTTCTCTTACTTTTTTTCGTATCGCGGGCTTGTACAAGTGTGCCACATTAGATTCAGCTTTTCCGGGTTCAAAAAAGATAGTTTATGATCTTGAACAGCAAATTGAAGGGACCTGGTTAAATCAAGGAATGGGGGAAATTAACAAGGCTACCGAGGCTCATGCTGAAACACTGAAATAAAGAAGACATGGTGATAATTAAAGTTATTTTGCAGTTTGAGATGGTCATACTGATATTGTAGTTTCATACAATAGCATCAATAGTCATCAATAGTTAACAGATAGAAGGTACAGGGCAGAGAGCAATTTACTACCATGACTTCAACTTGATGAATGGTAATGCCACCTTGAGGCTAACAAATGGCCAACCAGCTGAGTGCATTGACCTTAATGGATATTCATCGATGGGCAGGGCACTTTGCAACTAGTTTGGCGTTCCCAAGCAATGCAGTCAGTCATTTCACAAATAAATAATTGCAACAACACTCCTGCACATTTGCCAATAATGCTGTAAGTGACAAAGTGAAGCCAGCATTATCTTATCAAAATGAAGAGATTATTTTGCGATATTTTATTTGTGATAATTGTAACCATTTAAAAAAAAAAAATGAAATGGGTATCTGATCTGCCACTGCTAAAATATATCTCTTGCAAAAAAATATTGACGTGTTGATAAACATCAAATGCATTTTCAGATCAATGCATTCTTTGTTTGTAATTGCCTCCTATCAAATATAGGAAAACAATTTTTCAGAAATGCCAATCATAACATTTGTATTTTAGTTATACTTCAGTTGCCCATTGTATTTGACTGTCTATCTTCTTCACAATTGATTCGTTAAATAAACCTGCATGCAGTCAACTCAGCATGCAGCCAGTCCGCAAACCTATACATACGACAGTCGATCAATGCATTTTTTTTAACAATTACAATATTGTGCAGATGTCAACGCATCCACATAGACAAAAATGTACACAGACGCAGATGAAAATCAAAGACATGAAAAACTTTCTCCAAACTCTCTAGATTTGAAAATAATTCCTTAATAACTTTATGAAAATGTCAACAGGCATCAATACTCTAACCTCACCCACCAGATGGTTTGTTAATCCTGTTACTTACCATCTAAGAAGCAGTCTTTGGAAAGTGTTTGGAAAAGGGCAGGCACTTTCAAAAAGTACTTTGCAAGATGAATCAACTGTCAATTAAACTCTTGCCAAAGTCAGTCGGGAGAAGAGTGAAAACCTCTTTTCCATAAAAAAAAAAATCCTTCAGTCACGTTCTTTGCTGCTCTTTCAATGACAAAATATTCTCCAGTTCTGACTTAACTGATGCCATTGCAGCATCTAGGCCAGGGGTCTTTATAATTTAACGAGGTCCATTTAGAGAGAATTTCCTCAAGCAAAGGTCCGGAACATCTATCTATCTGTCTATCCCGCGCTCTGATTTAGTCATTTATATAGTGAAGTTGTCTAGCTGTTCTGTTAACTTCTGTGTGTAACTGACTGTCAAATCAAAAAAAGACAGTTCAATTGAATAATATCTCAACAATATTTATTGTCAGTTTTCAAATTTAACTGGATGAATTATAAATAATACATAATCTAATAATAAATCAATGTTCTTCTCTCATTTCAAGTCAAATAAGAAAAGCATTTAAGAATAAATTACATAACAGAAAGCTTAAAATAAAGTACCTAATTTATGAATTTAACTGAATTGTCTTTGCCCTGCAGCTTTGAATTCAGTTCATTCAGGTGTGAAGTGATGTCAATCAAAAAAGCCAGGACATTATATTCTTGTCATCTTCTAAAAGGAGACATTTTTGTGCAGGGATTATATCTGTGGTTATTGAAACCACTTGTCTCAGCCTCATTCCACTCTCTGTTAACATCATTGTTAGTCAGTGAATTAATGTGTTAGGATTGTAATGGATCAATCATATTGGGCTGTTGGGTTTATTTTCTGTGCCTTCATTTCGGATATGAGTTGGTACGTTTGCGCAAAAGAGTTGTGCTTTGTCTCATAGTGGTGGTTCACATTGCCTCTTTTAATAATCGCCACGGTCTCTGAACTAGCTGTGGGAAGAATTAACATTTAAAAGTCTGTCCATTCTTGGTTAAATGATCTGGTCTCTGACCATATTTCTCCTTTTGAAGAAAGCCATGTGAAAAAACTTCTGACTCGCATATGTTTTCAAACTACTCGGTCTCTCGCTCCGTCTCCCCCCGTGTGTGTAAATCTCACTCAAGTCGGGAAGCTTACCGGAATACACATATTTGATTGGCTGAGTAGCATCATGTAATGTCATTTACAACGCATGTAAGTGGTCGGTGTGTTTCCTGGGCTGCTGAACGAGTGCCGCAAAGGCTAGAAAAGCAGCGCCGGTTAAAATAGAAACGTTGCGTCAACATTTAATAATTCTCAATTATTTATCGGTTTTAAGTCCAGATACAACGGCGTCCGCCTATAAGTGAGCCGTGATCTAGTCTAACCTCTTAAGGACCCGCCATTGTTGTTTGGAACAGACAGTCGGATCTCTGTGTCGTCTTGCACACACCCAAGCCATGCCTGTAGTATCTGCAAGTAGCTCCTCACAGGGTGCTGATTTGTCCATGCTCTGCCTTGCTGGACGCAAACACATTATTGCACATTTTTGTGCAATATGTGATTCTGAGATTCTTGCTTGATCTTGTGAGAATCCAGCTGCCATGCAAGGCAATATAACTCTGAACTACAGATCACCTATTCATTTTAGAACTATACTGTACTGACTACTTCTTTGAGTAATATATATAGTGTCACAGTTGTTCATCATGACCACGTGAAATGAAAATCAGTTGGATGAATGGATGGTTTCAATATGGACCCCACCCATGACAGGCCAGATGATGAAGTCCAGTTGAGCAATCAACATCCAAAAATATCATCACGCAAGGATTGGAGTTAATGATGAACAACCATCATAATATTGCACCACCCTATGTGAAACATTGAGTCAGGTACTACACATGGACAATTAGATTTTGGTACTCTTAATTGTGTTTATTCAATAGTATCAATTGCTGTGTCAAAACACAACAAAATAAATGAAAAAAACATTCAGTTTGGAGAGTGCTGCAGAAAGATAGTATAATCCTGAAAATACACTGAAGGCAGTCCAGAGAACAAGATCACAACAGCTTAGTTTTTTGAAGCCCTTTTCCTCTGATTTCATGCCTTGTCAACTACTCGTGGGGTTGCCCAAAACATAACAAAATCTGTATTGTGTTCACACTTGGCCTGTTTCCTACTTAGTGGCACACTCCCCGTCCATTTCAATTTAAGGCTGTTTTATCTGCAATATATCTTAAATCTTAAGTTCTTGCATGTTGTAATCAACATCTTCTGTTGTACCCATCTCTTCATTCTTTCCCACTTTGAATAAATCATTAACCCTATGTTTGCTATTGGCTCTGAGGCTTTAACAGGGCCGTTCAAATATCCCTAAAGAAAACCAACAAAACTCCAGTCATTTATTGGTGTGAGTGACCTTCTAGAAACTAGTTTGGGGTGATTTGGGAGTTGAACTGTGGTGTGCCAACTCTACCTTTTTAACTATAGCTTCTTTTTTACAAAAACAATAGTATAGCAGTAAACAGAAACAATGATGAAACTAATCTTTGAACTGAAAACTTTAGTCACAAACAGCTGAACCAACCTTGTCTGGGATTACATTTGTTTGCTGATTTGAAAACCTATGGCAGCAGACGCAGGTTGCACCAAACAATGTGAAATTACACACAGTGTACAAATTGACTCAACAGTCCAATTCAACTCATTAATGGTAAAAATCAAATGACATCCACCAATGTTAAACATTTCCTTTTCTCCCTTTCATCTGTCTCCCTTGTTTTTTTTAGAGACATTTATATCCAAGATCTACAAAACAGTTGATACTTCATCAAATGTCATAGTTTTGTCCGCTGGATATTCATGCTAAAGTATACAGTCTCTGATTCCTTTAATTATCACAAAGATGAAATAGATATGGTAGCTCTGGCAAGTTTAATAGTACTTCTGTTTTCTTTAACCGTGCAAATATGTATGTATTATGTAAGATCGACTTGCAGTGCAATAGGCCTATATTCAGACACATCTTTACACTTATTTAATGTAATACACAATTCAATTAAATCTAATTGGCAACATACTGGGGCTGTTACCCATGAGTTAACATACTGCATTATCTTTTTCTTTCATCTCACTAGCAGATAATATGCAAAATATCCATGAGAGACTTGAAAAGAAGGATTGGGACTCTTATCACAGTCAGTACTTCAAGGTATAGGAAATACCTCAGACTGCACTGGCTGATAATATCACTGCCTATCATGAATCACAAAACTGTGGTGACTTCCTACTTTTTATCATTGAGGTGGTGTTGCTCCATATGTATTAAGAGTGAATGTTTTTGTTATCTCTTTCATTCAAACGTTCCTCTCCTTTTTTCCATATGAATTCACCCTAAACACGGAATTTCCATCTGTTTGATGTGTGTGCTTCCCTCTGTCTCCCTCCCACTTCTTGCATCTCACTGCCATAATAACAGAGACTCCCTTTTTCAGTCTACCTGTCTGTGTAGTGAGCTATTCCTGAGGGAAAGCATGGCGCTTCAACACCTTGCGCTTTCTAAGTTAAAAATAGCGCTCTTCCGCAAACGAAAAGGTTATCCAATTAAAAGTAATTGCCTGAGAAGAGGAATGGATGTACTGCTCTTCAAGGAAGATAAATAAATAAATAATGACAACAAGTTGCTAACGGCTTGTTATTGCATTATTCAGTGTGAGGTCCCCCCAATCTACATCCCCCCTGGTCCTTCTCAGTCTCTCTTTTCTCATATTTTAGCATAAAACATCAAAGATTTTTAACTCTTAATTTCGAATAAGACGTGATGATTTGAAACGGGACAGTACGGACACTGGCAGACTTCCAGAAGTTGTTCTCCAGAAGACATGGAATGTAAAACAAAGCAGAAAAAAGAGAGCTGACGGTTGTGTTACAGGCTCAGAATAAAAAACTTGGTCCAGACGCAACTTAAATTACAGGGGTCACTTGTGTAAAACAGTAGTCCACTTCATCATCTGTTGTTGATGTTCAGTGCCCCATGGCATCGGAGATCTACGCATTGGCGTTATTGTTCAATGTGTCGGGACAGCATGTCAATATGGGCTTGTTACATGCATAGCGTCCTTTCAAAATAAACTTTCATCTTCATCAGTTAGGTTTAGGAAGAAAACCACTGAACTTTAGGAAATAAGCGTGGTTGATGTTGACTCACGTCACTAGAGAGTAACAATTGATTCACGTGACTCAAGACTCAAGGGACGAAAGACACTAATTACTCAGGTGACAAAAGGTAATGTTTATATTTAGTTTCACAAAGGATACGAACGGAAACCCTGTCTGTGTTTATTTGTCATAATATGACCTTTTATATACAATTTTCCACCATGCGAGTCAAAAAAAGTACTCTTCAAAGTGTGCAAAATGCAGCATTTGTTGCTGGGTACTTTATGAAGGATGGAGGAGGCCTCCTGGAGCTCTTTAGAAAAGGCCAGCTTCCTCTTGGAATATTACAGGTGACCGTCAGCGAACTGAGTCGCAAGCATAATACAAATTGATGACACAATGAATAATTGATTGACAAACATACAGACTATCAGAAACACATTTTTGGGTTAGGTAATAATGACTCAGACAAAACTTGATAAACGTTTATGTTCGGAATTTTTGAGTTGTACAGATATTTGTCAGGACAAAGTCAATGCTCTCTTATTTTCTTTCCCTCTTTGACACACACACAGAGTTCATCAAAACAGTGCTTAAACAGTATACAGACGCACTAAATCGATAGATATTCAGCATTTTTTGTCATCACTGTGCAGCTGCCAGACAAAACAGTGCATATGAGGAGTAGGAATGCACTGCAGGATGACGATAGCGAAGTGGCACTTAGACAGAGAGAAGAGATGTGGAGTCAGCGAGGTCCAAAGACAGCTTGCAAGATAAGAAATGCAAAAGGAGGGTAGGGGATTGAAATAGCTGTGATTGAAAAGCCACAAACAGTAGAAAAACCACAAAAAAAGCAAGTCACATCAAGAATGACAACAAGCTACAATGAGAAAAGAACAAAACATGGCAGACAGAAGAAGGGAATATCAACGTTGTCCTCTGTTCGTTCTGTGCTCGGCAGTCTTGTTGCCAAAAGTGGAACAGAATGGTTGCCTCTTGGATTCTCTGCTTCCACCTCTGTTTCCCACTTCTACTATTAGTCTTACTTTCTCCCGCTTGCCCTTATTCCTTCCATTTATCTTGTTTCTTTACCCCCCATTTTCAACTCTGTGTTCCGCCTTTCCTCTATCTGCCACATCGCCTCCCCATTCCTCTCCCACTTTCCTTCTTATCCCTATTTCCATCCTTCTTTCTTATTTTCTGTTTACCCCTCTGTTCTTCCTTTTCGTTTGTCTCTATCACTCTCCAACCCTGTTTTCAACTTACTGTGCCTTCTGCTCTGTTTCCATCTTTCCCCTCCCACTGTCAATCATCTCACTATACGTCTCCACATTTACTCCCAACTGTTTCTTGCCCCCTCCCTCTCTAGCCTGTTGCATTATTCAGATGTGCATCTTTCTTTCTTTTTTCCTCCCTCTACCAGCTTGAGATTACTATAGGAGGCCATAGGAAAGTGAATGAACAGTCTATGTCTGTCATTTATTCTGATTTGCTGTCAAACATCTGAGTGAAGCCTAAAGGATGATGGAGTGCGGTTGATGGGATGGGGAAGGGCAGAGGAAAGGAAAGAGATGACAAGGGTCAGGGAGTCAGAGGACATCTTGTGCAGTTCTCTCTGTCCACCAGATGACTGTCTTTTGGCTTGTGTGCCATTTAAACAGGTGACTTGCAGTAACCATTGAGGCCCCGGTAAGAGGGCATATGAAGTTTATACCTGGCTTTTTTTTTTGCCTATAAAGTGGCTTTGTGAAACTGTTGGAAAAGTCCTTGTCTCGAAGGAATTATTCTCTTTCCGAGTCTCTTTGAGGGGGAAACCAGTTGGGATTGGCAGTGCTAAAAACAGGCAGTTGAGAGCTGAAATTACCACCTCAACTGAAATCGCGCATACCTGTTACAAAAGCTGTTGTGTGAACAAACAACACACACACACACACACGGGCACACAACCTTGCCACTTCAGCACCATGGCCAGTGGCAGCCTCAGTGATACAGCCAACGCCAAGAGGAGCTTAACTCTCAGCACCTTGGACAGCACTCACTCAAAAGCTTACAGGGCAAGTGCATGTTTGTGTATCTGTGTGCGAGAGACCAAACCATTTTTCTATAAGCTGCTGTGACAGGCATGTATCAAAAAAAGTGTATTATTCAACAACAAATATTACACTGCTAGAGCATTGTGCCTCGCTCTATAAGGCTTCTGCCTGATGTAAAATGACATTGTGGATGCTCACATATAAGACATGAGCAATCCTTTTTTTACTGTATCAGATAGATTGATACATTTATTCATTCATCTTTTTATTGATGTAACAATAAATTCCTTATTCCAACTTCAGATGGGTTTATTCTTGAGGGTTAATATCAGTCCAGTAGCAAGGTTTTGATTTATAGTTCAATGTTTTCACCCGTTGGCATAGCACCACCGCAACACGAGAGGAATATATTCTATGTGATCAGACGGTATCATGCTTTGATTATATTCCCCTGAATAATTGTGTTTACATTCTACATTCATACCATTATTCACTGTGATGGAGGGCAATGGCCGTGTTGAGCAGAGGGTTTGCAGCTACATGTTTTTGCTTGTACGTGTCACTGAAAAGGAAAGCATTACTGAGCCTTTCCTCAACTTGCCTAAAGTTAAAATCTCTAACATTTTCAGAGAGGCTAACTCCATTTTTGAAGTTATTTATGGTCTGCCTTTTTCTGCAAAAGCCAATTCAAACACATTTACAATCAGTTATTATATCCTTATAAAGTATTTTTTATTGATGGTGGTGGAGTTCGCCTTTCCTGCTCTGGATTCAAATTGCCTACCTAAGCACGAGGGAAGATGTGTCTGCCAAACAATATCACAGTCATTTTCTGCACTTTTCATGATATTGATAATTTTTGCAAAGAATTATTTTTGCAAAGAATTAATCAAACAAGGAGCCTCTTTAATATATATATATATATATATATATATATATATATATATATATATATATATCTTGAACAATTCAATTACTCTAAACAAATTAGTTCCTCTCTCATCTAAACAACAGTTGCATGCACAGCCAAATCTCACATAAGCTTGCCTGTGTCACATACATTTTGATTCCCCATGATCAGTCCACACACAAGTGTGTCTCATTGAGATTCTAAGTGTAGTAACATATGCTCATACTTTTTGTCACATATACACACACACACTAATATGTAACCCTCCACCACCAGTTATTCACCCTGCAGCTAATTAATGCTCCAGAAAGCAACACACCATGCACTCAGTCTTAAACATATGAACAGAGTTCACTATATTTCCACGCTTCATTTGCACTAACAATCATCACGAATGTTGGGCAGATGGTAAAAAACAAAGTAATATTAACACCAGAAAAGTAAATAATGGGAATGTTGTAAATATGAGTTATGCAGAATTGTAAGAGACGAAATACTCATTATGCTTCCATTATAACACTGTGCCATGGTGTTTGTACATAACAAGGACATAAGACAGGGAATTAAGAAAGTTTTCTAAGATTTCCATTAAAAAACAATTTCCACTATTATATATATATATATATATATATATATATATATATATATATCTTCCCCTATGCTTAACCAACTAATTGCCTAGGCATAACCATACCTTTACCACAGAGCAGCAGAAAATACGTATCTGAATCATTTTTGAGTCATTTTTCAAGCAATTAAAAAACTAATTTGTGGTTTAGACATAAAGACTTCTTTTTTTGGAACAGATTATCACAGTAACCCTTGGAAACAAAGTGAATATTATTCGATAAAGACCATGAGGAGGACTTAAAAGAGAGCAAGAATAAACCTAGCATGTAATTTTCTCCTTACGGTAATTGTGAGAGAATTATAGGCTAAAGCTTTATTGTTTAGACAAGAGCTCTGAAGAAGGCTCATACAATTATTACACAAATTACTTTTCATTATTTGTGTAATATGGTGTGATGTATGATCCTGTCCCCATATGGACAAGATTACATTTTATATCATTACACTTTGTGGACAGATACAAATTATTTTACTTCAGCATTGTGCTCTTCTCTCTCTCTCTCTCTCTCTCTCTCTCTCTCTCTCTCTCTCTCTGTCTCCTTGTCCCTCTATCTCTGGTTCTTTTTCTCTGTTTCTCTGGTCTTCTTTGGCCTTCTTTCTCTCTCCCTGGCTGTCTCCAGCATTATGCTAACACATTTAAAGACAGGCTCCTGCTGTGCAGAGTAATCCTTCAGTGAAGCTACACTCCCTTAATGTGTCTGCGGGGCCTGCAATTCCTCCCAAACCGATCTATCTCTAGGATGACACAAGCCCCAAGGTTAAACCAGGGTGACACACAGGCCGCACGCACACTTACATTTACATGCAAGAGCACACTCGCACTAAACATATCTGCACACACATGGAAAGTGTATGAATTTTACAATGTTTTGTGATTTGTAAAGTCTTGATTCAAGACTTCTCACTCATTGGGCTAAACTACATTCTATGCTATGTATTTTCATTTAGACACTATCATATTATTAAACTGTTTGCTTAATAACTAATGGCACACGTACACACACAGCCATATATAGAAACATAGCCATGTTCCACTAGCATTACAAACCATGCATGAAATCGCATAAACATCCATATGCAGACAGCTGTACATGAACATACACGGATGTCCTTCGTCGGAAAGTCAAACTCACATAACTCAATAAAGTCAAACCAATGTTTTAGTGGCCAGTCAAACATCGACATTCTATAGTACTGTCTAGTAGGATGATTTATTTACTTTCTCCATCGCCTTTCATGATTTTATAATTTGGTGTTTTTGAAATTACAATTAGCTGCTAGCTTTACCATTGTAATAATAATAATAATAACAATACCCCCTTAAACTGTTGCACATTGTATGATCAAGAACAGCAATTCAGGGTCAGCAGAAACAAAAACTATTCTCATTCGCTGAATGTGTGACCTCTTCAACAAGTTTCACAAACTTTGTGCTCTTAATCCACAACAAGCACTTGTTTTAGTTTGCTGTCCTGTGACGTCACAGCAGCATTTAGGAAGGATTTGGTCATCATCCCCATCTTAGTTGCTGTGGCTATTACTTTCATCAGGATCTGAGACAGAGAGGGTTTATGTGATGGGAATGTTATTTGACTGCCTGTTGGAGGGTATAGAGGTATAGGACAACAGATCCTGCTGGGGTTAAATTCCAAGAATAGCACTGAAGGCAAAGCTGTCTTATGTAATGTACACACACAGGCGATAAGGAGGGCCACCATGTGCTTGCTAGCGGTGATGATTTGTGTGATGTGAATGTCCTCTTGTCTCAGCAGAGAGCCACATACCTCCATGACTCATGGCGAGCCACAATCAGCTTCTAGCCAACCATGAGCTTCACAAGGAGGGCCTGATGCTGAAGTCTCTGGTTTATTTTTTCCCCACCCTGTGCCACTGTATGGGTGCCCCTGCCATCTGGTGAGAGTTCGTATAGTGACAAGGATGAGAACCCTTGATGGCTTCCAATCCCTGAACACGGCCACATGCAACCCTGTTTGTCTCTGCAGGGGTCAATGACAACTTTGCCCCCCGAATAATGTTTCACTCATTAATTAGACTTGCAGTTAGACTTTTAGGCTGCAGCTGGTACACCTGACCAGAGAGCGGAGCCAGACTTTGTAAAAATTCAGGGCTCAGCCCAAACCTAGGGGTGTCTAGGGGCAGACGTTGTTTCCCACTTACGGCAGCTATATGTACTCTTTATTAAGCAATTGAATATAGCTTACCTACAAATCTATACATCATTTAGGAAAAAAATCTTTGCCAAGAGGAAAAAAAGCATCCTGTAGAGCTTTAATCCTGCTTTGTTTTTATTTGTTAACTAATTTTCACTCCTGCCATCTAAAAAGAGGGACAAATTGTCTTTTGTTACTATTTTTAAAGGCATGTAACATACAAAGGTAGGGTAGGAATTTCACATAAACAGCATTACTAATCTTAAAACCTTTTTTTATTATTTGCAAATGTACTAATCTGCTGTTATTAATTAATTAGGAACACACCAAGGAACCACACTGTAGTTGTAGACTGTGTAGTTTATATCTGAACCATACCACATACGCCACCCTTCTGCAGAAAGTACTCACTTGGGCAGCAAATGCACTTTTTACGTAACATTTGCAAAACAATACAGGGCCTCACTATTTTTGAAATAATATGGCCTTTGTTCAAAATGAGTGCTGCCTGTTAAAGCTCAGTGTGCAATTCTGAATCAAAGCAAAGTAGGTGTTACTCTGGCTTCAGACAGATGGGAGACCCCATGCTGAAACCAGAATCTTCTCATCTATTTCTCTCTCACTCTCTCTTATCTCTCTCTGTTTGCCTATCTCCATTTTTATCCTCGCATCGGTGCCGGCTGTCTTTTCACTCAGTGGGCTTGTGCTCTGTCAATTGTGTATGAAGGCGGTGGGGGTTCCCTATCCATAAAATACTTAAAAAAACATAATTTCATGGAATGAATACTTTTTCCAGAGCAGACAGAAATCCACGAAACTGTCTTCAATGAAGCTGTCTGAGATTGGTTGCAGTCACAATGAAGTGCAGTTTATGTGCATTTAGACAAAAAAAAAGACAATTTGTACTTCTAAAAGTACCATAATGCTTCATGTGCTCATGCCATGTACTGGAGTAGAAGTCTAGAGTAACTAGCTTAAAATAAGTAGAATACCTATCTACTGAATGTAATATTCAGTCCCACTATCACTTCCTATAGCAATGGTATTACACAGCTGCAATTTGATGAGGAAAGTTACCTGCTAACATATTACGTATCACATAAACACATCATCAACAGCTCAACAGTAAATTAGGGGGGCAGCAGACTATTGCACTTCGGTTTAAATTCAAACAGTCTCTGCTTCTCAGTATTCCTTCCAGCTAGTCTCTCTTTTTCTCCTTCTCTTAATGGTATTCCTCTTGTATACACAACTATTAATATGTTCCTTGTGTATCACTGGTTTTATGCATGTCTCTTTTTTCTTTCAGTTGGATTGCAATGCCCTACTTATAATGCTGGTGCTGTGTTAGACTATTACTTGAAGTTTTTTTCTGTACTCAACAACTTTGCATCTCCTGCAGCATATGCATTTATTTCTCTTTGTCACTTTGTCCTTTGCTTTTCATTTCTCTCATTGTAGATCTGCCGTCCCTACTCTCTTATTGAGCACGTCCCGCTCACATTTTGTATGTGTCTCGCTCGCCGCAATTTTTTTTAGTTCTCTTATCGATATGTCTCCCCCTCTCCCCGAGCACTGACTCTCCTCTCTCCCTGATGAGGCCAGCCCCTCCATGCCGATGAGACTGACAGAGGGTGATTAAAGTGGAGTCTCATCTGGTGGAAAAACTGACCTCAATCACAACTATTCTACCAAGAGGACGCTCTCCTCCTCTCTGTTTCCGTCCATCCATCCCTGCTCCTCAGTATATTCCTGACTCTCATCCACCATCCTTTATTCTCCCTGACCCGCTCCCTCAGCATGTCAGCACTCCCCGTCTCTCAGCGTAACTCTCTCAACTCTCATTTCTCATCTCCCCCGTCCACTCACAGTAATCACTCTCAATTTGTCATCATCGGCTCTATTGTTCTGAGATGGTAATCTGTCCTTCTGGAGAATTCTCAAATATGCTACCCTCAGCTGTGTTCAAAAAAGCTCACATTGACAAAAAGGCTACTTTTCAGGATATTGTTTTTAAAATATCTATATATGCATAACTGCTGAAATTGGGGAAGTAAAGTAATTGAATCAATTAAAATATATTGTGTAAAAGTGACAAAGTGAGGGCCATGTAGTGTAACAGTCAGACATTAGCTCACTGTGGTTTCTTTCCCTTATGCTTTCAGATTAATGTGATGTAATTACGTGTGTAAAGTGACTTTTTCTGTGTATAGAATGTACTGTGTTGCTGTCAAGGTCTGGCAAAATATGGTTGGTGAATAGCTCACCGCACAGCACTGGAAATCCTCAACGAGTTATTGCTTGTTAGCTGAGACAGATGCTAATGCCTTAGCACTGCAGCTCAAACCACAAGGGAGCTAACGTGGACAAGCACTTGACAAACCTAAAATATCAATGTTGTAAGATGACTTTTCACTTCTTCTTTTTTGACTGTAAATGGTTGAGGAATGCTGCACACCGCAATCCCCATGAGTCATCTGCCAAACTCCTTTACTCAGTTAGCTGTGTTCGATTTAGCTAGTGAGTCTCATGCTAATATCATAACACCAGGGACAACCACTCAAATAAGCCCCCGGAGTAGTTCAGAACCGAACCTAGGGCAAGATAACGTTCAGGTAGAGTAAAATGATTTTTAAAGCTTTTTGTTATAAGTGACTGCTCTTATCTTGAAACTTTTTTTGGTGGAATGGAAATCAAAGTGGAATATTCTCTCTGCTGCCAAAGTTGTAAAGCAGTAGGCTCCGTGTGCATCCCAGGAGCTTGGCTGTTGTTACATTCAAAGGTGGTCATATTGTATATTTCTAATCATTTGCAGTACATTGACCAGTATAGTGTTGATGTTTCAATTATACCATGTATTACTCTTTCTCTGCATTCTTGGCATTACAAAATGTAACTATACAATCGCCAAGGAAGAACACAATTTTCTGCATGTGTGAAAACAAGGACATACTCAAGTTTTTACGTGAACAATAAACTGCATATTTCGGTCTTTCTGTATCTTTCTCAGTGTCACCGGCATTGTGAAAGGTCAAAGACTTGTTAAACTTAGGTGATAATATCAGTTCCCCCTTTAGATGGATTGTCTCTGGTAGACTAACAAGTTGAGCAAATACTGATCAATGTTCACACTTACATATTTAGCCTGTAATTGCACTATAAATTCACGTATAAGTCACATGTGTGGACTTAAAATAGAGGAGAGCAATCCCAGTGTGTCCTTTATAAATGTCAGGTGTAATGTGTGCTGTCATGGCAACATTCATCCACAAACTAAACAAAACATTTTCCAGTTTTAGCTTTGCAATTACTTCAATACATCATGACTGTCAGCCTTTGCTACACTTCCTGACTAGTGCTGAAAATATAACATGTCTTTCACCACAAAAGGTGCCCGAGCCCACACACACAAGTGTGTGAAGTGTGTGAATGAATCATGCGTGTGTCATTTTCTGGGGGTGATTGTAATCTGCAGTGACGCTAGAGGTGGATGCTTCAGTCCCCTTGTTTCTATGGCGGTGCTGTGACTGAAAAGGGGAGAACATAAATAAATGGAGGCAAACGAAAGATAAACAGAGAGATTTCACATAATTAGCAGGGATTATGCATTTGTTTATCGGCCTTTTTTCTTGTCCCCGTTTTATCAGCTGACAGCTATAGGGAGCAGCTGTCAAATGATCTTTCTCATATTCAGATTTGTATTCAGGAGTTAAGGGCAGTAGCCTATGTTTGACCCTTTATGTATTTCATATGGAATGAAGCTGGTGTTTCAGTACAGTCAAAACATTAAAGGGCAGACTGTGTTTAGTATAAATGCATATACCCTCGATGACACTATTGGGCTAGCTTGATTTGAATCTCCAGTTTGAAATTACACATGCTATCTGGAGTATTGAATTGCTTGGCCACCAGAGGCATTTAACTAGCTCTGCTGAACCGGAAGTGATGCAATCACACTGGCCCCATTTCTAGTGATATTTAAATCCTTTTCTGCGTGGATGGTCTGGCCAATTGGCAAATTGCTCTTCCTCCGTGCGTGCCCCGTTTTTGATTTGATTTGTAAGGAATGTGTAAGTGCGTGGGTGTTGTGCGATTTGATGTGATTTTTTGTGAAGATGTGTGTGTGTGGCCATCGTTCGGTGCTTAATCCACAATCTGCCGTCTGCCAGGAAGATTTTTTTTTCCCCCCCTCAGTGCTTTATTCAGAAAAATATATATTTTCTTTCTTAATTTGCAGAATCCTAAGTAGCCCTGCAGTTTCACCCTCCTTTTCAGGAATTCAAAAAATTTGATCCATCATTTTGCTCATTTGAGTCCACCTAAAGCATCTTGTCAGCTTTGTGACTAATTGGTTTGCAAGTCATTTCAAAGCAAACAGTTTGTCTTGGTGGTTGTTGACCCACCAGTCAGTTCCAGCCAGAAATACTAATGTTTTGCAAGTCAGTCAGTTAAAAGCATGTCTTTGGTATAAATAGAACAAGGTCAAAGACACAGTGAAATTTGATGTACACATTTTACCAAACCAAGTGATTATCAACATTTTGTCCAACTCTATTCAAGAAATGTTCTTTTCCCTTTGCTTTTTCCATGTGAGCGAAGTCATGGGTTCTATTCTTGACTGAGGTGTTTTAAGTGATGACAGTGATGATCATGATGATGATGGTGATTGTGGCAATTATGATTGCCATGCCACCTGAAGAGGTAGCGCTAGTGTCGACAGATGTGTTTTAATGGCATTTATTAATTATAGTCGTTATAGTTGGTTGTCTAGTGCTCTCTGCAGATGTATCTCTGTTGATTGTGCCCTTGCTTTTGCTGATGCTGATTTGAATGAAAAGTGCCGCACCTTTTTGTCTTAAAAGTGTCCCTTAGATGTTCAATCATGTTTTTAAATTGACTACGTCTGATGCACAATTGTCTCTGCATTGTTGCTCAG
Source organism: Anarrhichthys ocellatus (assembly GCF_004355925.1). Taxonomy (NCBI): domain Eukaryota; kingdom Metazoa; phylum Chordata; class Actinopteri; order Perciformes; family Anarhichadidae; genus Anarrhichthys; species Anarrhichthys ocellatus. The sequence continues at coordinate 6,785,029 of NW_022280054.1, read as the reverse complement.
TTTACCATATTATCAGTGTTGTGTTGGGTTGTTAATGTCAATAATTGATGTATGATACTATCCCAACCCGCTAGCAGCCTGCCCATGTGAAATATCATTAATCTCAATGTGCTTGCAACTAGCGTCAAATCAAGCAGTGGAGTGGAAAAGTGCAAACAAAAACAGATGCAGTTGTTGTTATCCTGTCATCAACTCAACACATCTGTACAAGGTATTCACCTAGAAGTTTTCAACAAAAGAGAAAAGTGGCATTTCAAAAGGTAGAGACAAACAAAAATAACGTCCTATTTACTTCCAGGGCATGCTGACAAATCAGGATGAAATGAAAGAATGGGATGACAGTGTTAAGAAATGGCAGACATGAATCAGTAAAGGGGTTGTAACATACAAAATGAGTGAACAATTCGAAAGATTTCTTTGAAAATGTATTTTTTTCCTTTTCACCTTTGGCACGTTTTGCACCACCAGCTGTCGGGGGAGGGGATCATTTCTCTTTGAATTGCATCTCCTGAGGTTTCGTCTTATTTCTGATTTATTTATCATCTAAGGAACATTTTCATTTTATTCTTGGTCAGGAACCACCTTTAATGCAGTGCAGCATAATTTGCATTGAAGGCTCCCAGTAGGCAGATATGTATGACTTGTCAGTGTGCATGACTGCCTTATGAGTGGCAGATTAGTGAAGGTGAAAGGGAAATTGCATAGCTGAAGCATGGTGTCAACAGACATGAAATAGCTCATGACTGACAGGTGAGATTTTTTACCCTGTGTGTCATGTGTGAGAGTGAGAGTGTGGGAGTTTGTCAACTGGTGAAAATGACTGTGGTCAGGTATGGTGATACTGGGTTGTCGGCACAGTTGCTATGCTCACAAAATGACAAGGTGACAGAAAACGATGTGTGAGAAGGAGTATGTAAGAGTGCAAAGAAATGGAGAAAGTGAGACGAGACAGTATATTCTGTAATTCCTTGATTTGTTTCTTACCTGTATATATACTGTGTGTCAGGGAAGGGTGCATTTAGAAATTCATGAGAAAAGAGACACTATAATGACTCTTAAATTCAAGATGCAGCTTTTCTTTTTCGAAATACGAATGAATGTAGGTGGTATCTTACGCACAGAGATGTTTCACAGACTGTTACATTAGCACCAGATGCACAGAACCACAACCACCCAATGCTTAATCATCTCAGTTAATATTCGTACCCGCAAAAAGTCTAAAGGCTCTTGACATTTCAGGTTACATGCACAAAGACAACACATAATTCATACACACTAATATGCACAAGCATACAAAAGTATATCAACACATTTAACACATTTTCACACAAACCCATACACACCCACAGACTCGTCACATCTGACAGTCTTTGAAGTTGTCAAAGTGTGTTCCTGCTTTCTCGCATGTTGTTTTATTTTTTTGTTTCCCCCTTCATCTGTGACACACTTGTATCTGTCAGTCACCCCAGTAACAAAGACGCATTGTTACGGCAGCTCATTTAAAAGCATGTCGGCTGGTATGACGTTTCTTTCAGAAAGTCGGTGAAAAACACATTGATCTGTGGACAATGAGATATAAATGAGTCTGTGAAAAGTGTTGGGCCACATTATTTCATTGTGTTGGAAGAAGGGAACTTTTTTTTTTTGTATTACATAGAAGAACTCTGGAAAAAATAATTGAATTCCATGAATACTGTCCGTAAATGCTGTACATGCATCATAGGTATATGTATACGTCCTGTGTTTTCTAGATACCGTATACCAGTTATACAACTGAGGCAGGACCATTTTGTGATACTCTACACAGACTACACGTTTCTGCCAAAACAGGTCCAAGCACAAATAAAAAATGTAAAATCCTCTTAATGTTGAACAAGAAAGCCAGATTTGAGTCCCACTTGGTGTAGTCTGTCGAGGTAGCTTGTTTTTGGCAGGAATTAAAGAGAAACTTGATTTCCCTTTTTTTTTCCTGCCAAAAACAAGCTGAAGTTTGATGATGATAATGTCAGGGGGCATTCGTTATTAAGTTTCGTTCTCCAGCAAAATCAGAGATGCAATATGTTGTTTTATTTTGTTTACTTTTTTTACTGATAAAACCAGTAACCACTAGTGTATGAATGTGATGGGACAGATAAAAATGTTGTTTCAGAGCTTTTATCCTCTCTGATATGACTTTCTCTTAATCCAGGATGAATAACTAGACAGATCACCTGCTCAATTAACCCTGCGGGCTTTGTTTACGAAAGTCAAAGCAAAAAACGTTGCTCTTCAAAATCACATTGTACCTGACGACAAGGGCTTGAATGAATCATCACAAACTTTTTAGACAAGAATCACAAATACACTGAGACACACACACACACATCCACCATTCAGCAGTGAACCCCCTTTGTACATTCTTACCCAAGCAGTGGCGATTGGAGTGGAAATCAATTCCAGGTGCCCATGGTTAAATTGATATAATTATGTTTACTGCAGGCTGAATAATGGATGACTCTATCATTATATGGGGAAGTAATGGGACGAGGCAAAGCACAGGTAGACAGCTCGCCCGCAGGTGAGAGCTATAATTAGTGTCTCCTGACACTCCCATACATGTACTGATGCATTCATAATTTCAACTGTGGGATCACGCAGGTACCCATGCATAATAAAACATAGCAATTCCAGCTGCATATCATAATTCCACTTCAGTCATTGTTACTCTGTTGGTGACTGCAGTTGTGCAGGGACTCACTCATCGCATAATGCATCTCTTGAATCTAAGTATTTCCAATCAGGACAATGGAAAGCAGACTTGTTGAGATGTTGCATGTGTGTCTTTCCACTGGTCATTAACTCTGGCTGTCTTTCATGTCATTGTAAACACCTGTTCTCTTATTTTGCGCAGCAGTTGGTTGCCTACTGATGTTTCTCTGTGGTGAAATAAGGGCCAGAACAATTTCACAAAATGACTCACTCTGCATGTGTTGTGGACACAAATCAGGTTAACATGTCTTTCCTGCTCTATTAAATGGATAATGTGACAATAACTGAAATTAGATAATATTTTCCCCTGTCCATCAAAAAGAAAGAACTGCATTTAGTCACAAAGAATAAGTACAAAAAGATGAAGTGCAACATGCAGGTTAGAATTTAAACATTTTATTTGATGAAGCTGATCATTTGAAGAAAACAAAATATAAGATTCACACATTTTACAAGCAACAAAGACATTAATATATATATTAATTATTAATATATATTATATATATATTAATTAATGTCATTTTGAAACATTATCCCCAAAAAGCTGTGCATTTTGAATGGTCTGTCGTGATTCTAAAGTTAATTTTAGCTAGGGTAGCTCAAACTAACATTACATTATTGAAGTTACTGCCAAACAGTTAGTAGCATGTGTGTGCATATGTGCAAGAAACAGTTAGCACCGCTGGTATTGGTGCTGTTTTAACACATTATGCAGATTTAAAGGGTCCTGGTGAGTTTTTTTGGAAACAAACAAAAGTTGTGTGTTGTGTTGAATACATTTCCTTCCTCATAAAGTGTTTGCAAGCTGAAAGTTTATAATCCTGTCAGATTGTATGAGGATCCCTTAATGTAATGTAAAAAAATAAAAAGCACTTTAATAATTTGGGGGATTATTTCTGCATTTCTTTTAATGGTACAGTAAACAAAACAGGCTCATCAATGAGAGTACATTTAGGTGATTTCATGTTTAAAAAAACACTGCATTTACTTTACAACATAATTCATGACTATGGACCAGGTATATTAATTATCTAATAAAACACAAAAACTGTACTCTGTGGGTTAGATGCCGGTGCTCCAGGTGATGGTAAATAGCTGATCCACACGAACAGACTTTGGAGTAGCATCTATTATCAGCTCCTATAGACACAATAAGAAAGGTTACTGTAGTTTACGTAATTATACATGTCGTCAAACCAGACATTGCCGATATTATTATATTGTTATGAAAGAGCATTCATTACTATGTAAAAGTAATGTTTGTCAAAAATGTGTGTGCAAGGGAAGTATAAATCATCCTGACATTGGTTTGAACGTGAGTGTGAATAATTGCCTGTCTACACACTTTACACGTTAGCCTGTGATAGACTGGTGGCATGTACAGGTCATATTCTGCCTCTTGGCCAATGCATTCGGCATAAACTAATCTCCATGCAACCCTGCACAGCAAAAGCGACTACAGATAATTGATGGTTAAATGGAACTTGCCTGTGACACGTGTGAAAATGGACACTACATTCCTCCTGTGCTGCACGTTGTGTCTGATTTAAAGGAAAATAATCCCATTTCATTCATGTCATATAAAAAAACATGGGTCCCCTGTGAAGTTAAAGAAACCTGGGCTTGTACATGTGATCATATATTGTAAATGACAGTACGAATAGGCCTATAATGATTCAGAATAAGACGTCCCGTAACAGACAGAAATAGCTCTCCCACATCATTGTATTTAAATGACACAGCGCCAGCTGCTTACTGTTTCTTTCAAGTTGATACCCTATCAGGCAATACTTAAGGAGATGAATGGATTGTCTTGCACCACAAAACCACTTATTACCATATGCATACTATGTCATCCTTATTCTCTCTCTCTCTCTCCATCCTCTATGCCCTTCCTCTTTCCCTCCACCCATCTTTCATTCTTCCTGTTTATATCTTTCACCTCTCTGTTCCTCTCTCCATCTGCTTTTTGTGATGTATTCTCTCTCTCTCTCTCTCTCTCTCTCCACCGCTGTCTGTCCTTCCTTTCCTCTCTCCTTTTCAAAGATGGAATGACTTTTCATTATTCTTTACCCATCCTTGCATCCTTAACACACACACACACACACACGCACAAAACCCCTCTGTCATTCTGACTTTCTTCATCTGCAATTCTTGCCGTCTCTTCTTGCTCCTCGCTGTCCGTCTTCTCCAAGAACAGTATAAATCAAACGCTTCCGGGCTTTTTCACCTATCATTATTTATGGAGCTGCTGTAGCTATCATTTTCATGCTTCCGATAAGTGCACTGAGTACAGTACACAACCTCGACAGGAATATTTTATCACAGGCCAAATGAGGAGAGGGAACACATGCTATCTTCTTAAACTTGGCCTTGGCTTCCGTTTTCTGCTGCTTCAAACTCTTGCAGTAGTAAATGTCTCTATCACCCCTCCTCACTGTAATATAGCCCTATACTCTACCTCCCCTCTAAACTCTTCTAGTGATTAAAGAATGTGTCCTCTAGCTGAATAACCTCGATTAAAAGTGACACCTTATAGCTCTAGCTCAATGTTGTAATCGACCTTAACCCTTTGATCTCTCTATTGAGGACTACAGAGGAGATTCACACACAAAACACTGTAGGAATTTCCTTCGACGTAAAGAACTGACAATATGCAAGTGTTCTCACATGCAGTGTCCACTAAAAATGGGACTCTGGACAAATGAATTACCACATTGTGCTGTACTGTAACCGGCCCTACGGCTTGGCCTTGTGCACACAACTCCTCCTGATTCTCTGTCACAGTTCTTTCCGCTAAACCATTGGAGCAGATGATGGAGCGAGCGAGAGGAAATGACAATCATTTTATATGAACGGCTTTAAAAATCGCTGTCCTGAGTCAAATCTTCGTATTCATTACAAAACAACAGTGTCAGGGGGAACGCAGAGTTGATTACAGCTGTCAGATGACAAAGTGCGGCACAGCAGGGGGTTGTGAACCTGAGCTGTTTTTTTTTTTTTTTTTTTCGTTGAAGTGACAGCTTTTGACTGGCAGGGAAATGCTCAATCAACTTGAAGGCTTGTGCATGTAATGATGAAGGAGGCTTACTGAGCTAAGTGTGTTAATGCTCAAATTGAACTATTAAATGCAATGACACTGATTGTATGCATGTTGGACAGTGATTAATATGTTTATTTTGGGGTTATTCGAGCGTAAGCGAGGGTGAATACATTTGTGCGATGCAACAGAATATGTGTGCTTTTATACACATCATTTATTCTTCTATTACCAACAAAGTTTCCAATCCCTGCTAAGGGGGTGCCTCAGTCTACTATTTATGTTCTCAATGATTAGTGAATAAGACTGAAAAAACACACAAAAAACAGGTGATGCTGTGAGGCAATTCACTGTGAACTTGAAACTGGAAACATTTTTCTGTTTTCTTAAATGGCTTTCCTGCGGCTTTGAAGCTGCAGTATGATGTGCTTTGTCCATTTAATAAAACATAAAATAAACAGGATATACCATTCCGTTTCTGTCTGCAACTGTGTCCACAGAAATAACCATGAATTGCATTTGCAGGTCACAGGACCTTGTCCTATAATGGTTGGTCAGCGGTCTGCTGAGTTGTGTTTATCATGATGAAGCTGCACAATGGCAGAAAGCATGATGTTAAACCTTTTTAAAAACCTTTAAAAAACATCTTAATACATTTACTGACCTGAGTGTCAATGTCGTGCTTCGGGGTCAGTGGGTGTGCCATTCCAGCCACGTCTGTCAGGTTTACCTCTGTGATTTTAACACTGCCTGCTCCCCAAACCCTCACCTCACCCAGGGTCAAGCCGTCAGCAGGATCCAGATTGCTGTTGATGAGCCGACAGGTCAAGGTGTTCTGGAAGTGAAAGTGTTGGAGACGGCAGGAACAAAGACACGGGGTTATTCCAAATAGATGAAAAGAAAATCATGTTCTTGATTCATATTAGGTGAAATCCATTCTCCGCTTCATCTCTTTACCGAGAGAGATTTAACATTGGGGTATCTTTCTCCATGTCACTGGTTTTATACCCACCATATTATATTTCTTACTATATGCTTTGCTTTTAGTAGATAATCTTCTGTGGAAAGAGTTTGATTGTCTGATTAGTTTTACATCTGTGCTCACAATGTGAGGGACACAAATGTTTAATGTCCCAGATTATCAATGAACCAAAGTGGGGCTACTGATAGCCCCTTAAAGAAGACTATTTTGAAGAAGACTAAGATGTTCTTACTTTGTAAAAAATGGCCTCACACTGAAGGTCCACAACTCCTATGGAGCGAGCTACAGCAACACACACAAACATACACACCTACATTCGAATACCCATCCAAAACGGCATACGATCTGCTAATCTGCCAGGCAGCACTGGCCTCATTGCCCAACTTATCCTCATCTTCTCACATCTGCCTGTTCACACACACACACACACACACACACACACACACACACACACACACACACACAGACACACACACACACACACAAGCACATTCAAACACAAAAACACACACACTCTTACTGCCTCTCTCCCCCCTTTGGCTGTCAGACAGTGTGGCTGTTTTATCGCTGTGTGAAATTGCTTTGGAATGAGCCTGATGGTAGGCAGAGGACAGCCACAGATGTTTGGCCATGGTAGCTCTATGTGGGCATGTGTATACTGCAGATGTGTGCGTATATGTATGTGTGCGTTTGCGATTAAGCGTTCGCTCGTTAATGTGTGTCTCTGTGTGATTGTGTGCCTTTGCCTGGCTAGGAAGCAAATAGGGCTGGGTTAGGCCCATTAGTCCCAGTGATTAGGGGGTTTCTGTCATGTCTGACTATAAATGTGATCAAACTGCGGCCTGGTAAACTCCTCTCGCTGAAATTAGCCACAAGAATTGTGCACATACTAGACAAACTGTTTGGTGCAAAAACAGGCACAATTTCATATTTGATGTACATCTATATATACATTTGTTTTAACTGATTGGTGATGTCATGGCGCATGTGGCAAAGTCATGCAAACACAAAGAACAACGTTTTTGGCTTTATCTGGCAGACCGTTTTACACACCTTTTTTTAAACCCCTTGCCATGTCCGAATACTAATAAATATTAAAATACTATTTCATGAAAATAGGGTATTCATCAAATTGGAGGTGGTAGATGGTGCGCATCTAATAGCTGCACATATGCAATCTAAGGGAAGCATCTGTGGAAAACAATCACTCATTATTATGAACAGAATCAAGTTTGCTTTAATCACACTTGAAGTGCAACATAAAAAAAATGCAACATACAACAAAAGATTTTTTTGTTATTCTATTTTTTGTTTTTGTAATTTTGAAATCAGTGTTCCTGCTTTAGGCAACTGAAGCCGCACAATTAATTGTTGTGTTTGTGATAAGAGGTTGCCTGTGTAGGCAGAAATATAAGTGCAATTTCATGCCAAAACAAGTACCAGAAACACACTGTGATCTGCATAAACACAACCACAGCTGCTCCACTCCAACCGCCTGCACTTATCTTTTTGAAAAATCCAGGTGTCTACACAACAAAAGCCTTGCCTCCGTTGAAGATGGCATTGTGACTTCATTCGGGCTGTCAGCTTGGTGATGGCGCAAAAGCTTAAGGCTTTAGACTCTTACTATTACATTTAGATCATCAAATTTCAGTATAAAATTCTACAAATTGACTCTACAAAATCCATTTTACAGTGTCTCCTTTCTTATTCAACAATCTTAAAATTGTTAAGATTGTAAAATAATTGTAATTTCAGCATGACATGCACAAGACTGCTGAATTGCACATTGTACATGCAGTAATCCTCTCCACTACCTCACCATTTTAGTTGTATTAAAGCCTGTAGAATCTTCTTTGTTAAAGTTTTTATATACTGTGACTCTCGTTTAATAAAAATGAATCTACTATACTTATAGATTATTATATGCTATTATAAAGTGATTCATCGACTAAAGCATTTGTATGTCATTACTTAGTTTGATAGGTGTCAAAAGAAGGTTTTTTTTACAGTGAGAACTTTTTCTCCTCCAAAAGCGGTAAAATATCAATTTAAATCACATCTTAGAGTTAGACATGAATTCTGCGCTAATGGTTTCCAACAGTTAAGCTTTGACATCCACTTACCACAGCCCTGTTGCATGGTAAAGCATGGGCTCTTTGTCCACTCTCACTGCATAAATAGAAATAATAATGATAGACAAAAAGAGACGTGACATGCAGTTGGCCCTTGAACTCACCGATTCTGCTGTGAAGGAGGTCAGCAGATATTCAGATTTCTTGACTGTGTCTGAGGAGAGAGAATGAGAGTGAATTACACGCCAAACCACAAATGGAGACAGTGGAGGGACAGAGAAAATAGATGTGTGACTACCTGAATGAATGACAGGACAGAGAGATGAGGAACTGTATGGACAAGTGAGTGTTCATATTGACCACACGACTGAGTTTGTATTCGACTGACTGACTGGATGGACAAATAATAAATATAATCACCTTGAATGAGTGAGTCATGTAGTGAAGGGTTGCGTTAATGAGTCAATGAAGCACTTAGTAGCATCATGAATGGATCAAAAAACAACAACAACTGGCCAAGTGACTGGCTGGATGAGTTAACATGGAGTACTTACTCATTAACAGACTCGTCACAAAGCATTACTGGTTGATTAAATGAGAAACTAATATAATTAGGGTGGTAAAATTAATGATTAACCCACTATGCTGCTTAGCTGTATGAAAAAGGCTGAATAATTAATTGGGTGCATGAATGAGTAAACTTAGGACTGGTTGGATGAAACTGATACTGTAACTAAAGCACAAATGAGTCAGCCTGAGTTGACAGCGGAGTGAATAGCGCATCCCTTGGAAGTGAAACTCAAGCATGCAGGATTCAAGAAAAGCAGAGATAACACAGGTAAGCAGGCGCCGTAGCGAGAAGCAGAGCAAACTAGAAAGACTGAGGCAGGCTACACTGCAGACAGACAGGGAGACGCAGAAGAGAGGAGCGAGGGAGCAGATACAAGAGGAATGATGGAGAGCATATCTCCAGGCAGCGACACGGGGAATTACTGTAATAGTTTCCGTCAGTCCCCTTCTCTGTCATCCCTCGTTCTATCTCTCCCTCTTTCCTTTGTCCCAACACAAACACGCCCTTCACAGAGCAGTGAACTTCTCACAGAAGCACTTCAGAGGCTGATTCTGTCCGCATATCGGTGTGTGTGTGTGTGTGTGTGTGTGCGTGTCTGTGTGTGCGTGCATGTGTGAACGACTGAGCAAGTGGAGAGAGACTATGTTCTAGTTGTCTGTGTGTATCTGATTAAATCAATGAAGAAATTCATATTCAGTGAAAATAACTCCATGTGCTTTCGCAAACTGTATAAGAGTGAATGAAAAAAGGAATGCAAGTACAAACTGAACAATCTAAACATTAAGTGTTTTTTTGTTTCTTTACGACTGGATTCAGCCTTCTCTTCTCTGGCTGACCCTCCATGCTGTTGCTGCTGCAGCTTTGCTTCTCTCTCTTACTGTGGGGTTGTGTTGTTTTAGTTTCTTGCTTTGCTTTGCTTCATCTTTTCAACCCTTACATCTTACACTAATGCACAGCACACACTACTGCCTTCACTGATATCCACACCCCGCACTTTAATTACTTAATAACGTGTAACCTGTTTAATGTTCACGTGGCGTGTCCCTTTTCTGTTATGGCCACTTAAGCCAGGTTGTACCATCTGTAAATCACAAAATAAATAGTACCTTATGTTTAGTCCTTTTTGTCATAATTAAAAGGTTCAAAAGAGGCAAAAGTATTTATGAATTGACTTTTGCCGTGTGTGTGTGTTTGTGTGTGTTTTAAGTACTACCAGCTGCTTTTTAAGGTCAACTAAATCATGGTACTTAGTCCAATTCTTCCTCACATGAGCTTTCAGCATTTTCAGTAATTAACTGTATCACAACAGGCTCCTGAAAGGATTAAATTAAAATGTGATATAATCCGGAATCAGCATATAAAATGTGGCTATCCTGTATTTTGATTTGATTACTGAACAGGCCTACTGAGCCAAATGTCACCCCCCCCCCCCCCCCTAGTCTTAACCTCAAATGTTACTCAAAGAGAAACGTACCAACAACAAAGAGACTCAAAATGTCCCCAAACACACAAAAAACAGCAACAATGAGTTAGAAACGGACCAAAACAACAAAGAGATGCATGACATATGCAAAGATACTGACAAACAACTCTGAAAAGGGGCAAAAAACACACAGAGAGACAAAAAATGGTGACAATGAGATCCAAAACAACCACAAAGAGACTCAAAATGACATAAGAGACACAAAAAGGCAACAAAAACTATCACGAACTATCACGAATAATACATCAATAAATATTATGTAAAAAAAAAAAATACATGCTATTCGCCCGCTTTCTCTCTCTCTCTGTATGGGTGTTCGAGGGTGACCTTTCGCTTACCTATCCCTTCTCCATCATCCCAGAAGAACGACCCTTTAGCAGTTCCATTGTCGCTCAGGGCAACGATCAGTCCTAAAGGATTCTTCCGACTGAAACAGAATGGGCAGAGAGGGTTATAGCGGATTGCTACAGGACGGCATCTATTTATACTTGCTGCTGAGGACAAATACATTAACATTTCAGCTGGGGGGTTCCATCTGATCTCACCTCTGCTGGAGCATTCATCACCCCTCTAACTTTCACGCTCTCTCATTCTGACCTCCTTTTTTAACACACGCTAACAATCATAGATGGCATTCATTTTGATGAATGTTGGCCATACGAAAAAAAAACACTCAAACACAACAGTGACGCATATTCACGTGTATTCCCCTTCCCCAGGCACCCGGTATCTCTGCATAGGCATTGACACACAAACAGCTGGAAATCACACACAAACGTCACACTAAACACACAGGATGCTGACCTGTAGTTGTGTGCAGTCATCAGCCATGATGTGTGCAGGCTTACCTGTAATATGTCGTGTTCTCTGGTTTCTGCCAGGGTAAGATATATCCACCTCGGATATGAAGGTTAATATGGTCCAAGGGTGTGGGCATGTTAAGCATTTGGCCGCGCACTTCAACTTCTTTGGCCTGATAAAAGAAGCAATAATTGCATTCTATTAAAATACTATAAACAGGATTAGTAATTGAATTTTGATTCATTTCATTCAACAGTTCCTTTGTGTGAAATTGGCATTTGTGCGCCGGTAAATCACAAAGCTCGCCGTAAAATATGTGACATCTATAAAGGCTCAGTAATTTATTACATGCCAAAATAATTCTTTGCAAGCTTCTTTCTTCCAGTATTTTCCACTTCGTCCCTGGTCCCTTCTCTTACAGCTTACACCTCTCTGTGTGCTTAATGGAGGTAAACACTCCTGTCCACCGTCCCATGTCCCAGTTTAAATTGTTGTTCCTCAAGTTTTGTTTGGCTTTATGATGCCGTCTAACAGATGGGGAGTCCCCTTGCTAGAAAGAGACAGAGCGATTGGATGTTTGTTTTTGTCATCAAGGCGCCTTCTGCCATTGTTGAGCTGTAAGTCTGTAATAATGTTGTCAAAGATGTAATTTGGGTTTTCTTGATGTGCTCTCAGCCTCTTATTCTGTCTTGGTTTACCCACATATTTTTTTTTTTTTTTGTAAAAATTGTTTTTTAGACATAAAGCACGTCATTGATGCAGTGCTTAGCATCTTCCAGATAGACAAAAGATATGATGCACGGACATATTGTTATATGGTATGCATTGTTATTGCATCCGCACTAATCAGCCAGTCAGATCTCTTTCAATAATAGACGCTGTGATTACTGTTCAGTGTTATATATACTGTATTGTTGCACCAGGTGTGTACCAGGAGTGCTTAATTTTCATCTGCAGGATTTTTTTGCAATGCATTAGACAATAGACTTTGTTTTATGGCTGCTATGGACTTGGACTCACCGTGTGGAAGTCATACCAGCGTGCATTAGGAACATAGCCATCCACACTCCTGGCTCCCTGTCAATCACAAAGTTAGTCAATCCAAAGAATGAGTCCAACCAAATCATAGGAAAACACAGGCACAAGAAACAGACTGACAAATATCCCTGAAATGATTGAAAAGTTGCATGTGTGACATCTTTACTAATGCATAGCGTTAGAAGCAAAGAAGCTGTGTGCGTGTGTGTGTCTACCTGGTCGAGAGCAGGGGTGATAAGTAGGGCAGGTCCCCAGAGGAATTGCTTGTAGATGTCCCATGTGGTTTTATCATTCACAAACCTGTGACACACCAGCACAGATGCCAATAAGCCTGACTAGAAAAAAATATCACTAGCACTCTCTCCTGTGTCCTCAGCCCAGACGACTGCTCAAGTACTCATTCAGATTTCAATGGTTTGAAGATGCAAGCCAAATATCCCTGCCAGACTCACCCTGCCAGCTCCTTAAATACCATCTGTGACTTTTATAAGAGTCTCTTAAAATGAATAAATATGTTTTTCTTGTCATACAGTTCCACACATGCACACATGGGAGTTGCAGAATATAGCCACAGTCTATAGTTAACTGTCTCACTAGAATTGAAATAGAAAGTGCCTTGCTCAAGGGCCGCATAATGGCAGCTTCTGTGGCAGGAAAGAAACTCCTACTTTTTCTAAACCTTTCAAGATATTCAAATGAGGAAAAAGTCACAAACCGGCTTGTTTAACCTACCTGCAACGTGTACCCACCCATTTAACTTAAAATCTGTAATGTATAAAGGAGGCTTTGATGGTGACATTCATAAAGAACGATCCATCCTGGTAATAACTTCGTGATTTGATTAAGTGATTACATGTAATGCTTGAGCCCCGGTGTAAGAAGAAAAGATAAGACCCGTGTGTGTCAAGACTCCGTGCTTACTCATGCAAGAGCGGTCTGACTACTGTGCTTCCTTTGGCATGAGCCTCATACATCAGTGTGTACAGGTAGGGCAGGAGGCTGTAACGGATGTTCAAGACATCCCGGGACGCCTCAGAGAATGTGGAATTCCAAGCAACAGGATCTTGTCTCTGAGAGGAAAAGAATGTAAAAATGGTTATTAAAGACAGGTTAACCAAAATGAACAGTAACAAAAATATTATCTCTGGTACCAATGGCTGGAGTTTCTAGACTCTAAACTCCAAATCCAATAAAGTAACATTTCCTGAATCAGTCAATTTATTAGGGGGATCTCCTAATTCAGTGGTTCTTTGAAACTTTTTTTCAACAATGTACACCCTTTTAAATATTTGTTTTAGCCACGTATCCCCTACCATGCGCAAAACATTTTTGGTAAAGTAAAAGCTCATAAAGAGGTACAACACAGCGTTGCACCATCAGTGTCTGATTTACTAAACAACAACCATGTAGCTGAAAAACGCTTTAATGCTATGTTTCAAATGTTCACAATCCATCACTAAATGAATGGGAAACCCATTCTATGTCATTGTGCAATACGAATAAGACGACATTGTCTGTTTAGTGAGAAACATGAGCTGCTATGTCACTTGTTTTTCCGTGTTTGCACGAATCAAGCACCAATCCTTTATCTTGATTTCCGTCTGTCATTCAATATCCAAACTGTCTTCCCGGTCACACTGAACAAACGTTATCTTCAAAGTGATTGTATTTGTTTGCGACAGATGACCGTCTACGGCAGTTAATGATTACATTGAAAATTTGAATATCTAATATAAAATGTGGTTTATCGAACTCATATTATGCATTTTTTTTATTGAACTTATTAAGGTAACTTATATTTATATTATTAATTATGCTTAACTGATATATTTTAACCCTAGGGGTTCTTTAGAGTAGTAGTTTAGAGTTGTACCCCCATTTGAGAAACACTGCCCTAGTTGAGACAATCTGTTTTAAGCAATGCCAAATGGAGAAGTCAAAATACCTGTACAGCATCCACTGACTGAGTTTGTTTACTTGCAGCAAGAGAAAAGTGCTCAGTGTTTGAGGAAATATATTCACGGCTTCAATAGAAGCACAGATACAGGGAAAAGCCAGCAGAGCATGAACATGCTACGTTTACATGTGTCCATGCATTAGATGTAGATTGCACACAGCTCCGTTTCTCTTATACTATCACTGTGTTCCAAGTGTTGACGCTTTCCTGTTTGGATGTCACAACATGCTGAAAATTATTAACTGTAAAATGTGACAATGTGTAGAGAGACTGACAGGAACACTAGGTAGTTTGTAGCATGCCAGAAATACTGGCCTGCGTGCATTTATACTGATAAATGATGCCCAAACTATTCTGCCCCACACTGCACTGACATTTACCTCATTTTTAATTGCCAACAAGTGTAACGTCCTCTTAAGAGACAAGGACAGAAAAAGAGGACACGGTGTACTGTCATTTAATAGATATGGGCCAATCTAAATGTATTGGCTCATTTTCTGGAATTGTAGAGAGGACAATCATCAATCGGGTCAAGTACACACACACACACACACACACACACAGACACACACACACGCACAGAGGAGGACACTGAAGCGTGTCATCAGCATATGCTTCTCCCCATGATACTGTGTGTGTGTGTGTGTGTGTGTGTGTGTATGCGTTTGTGGGGCTTCTCACATTGTGTTATGCAGTTAAGTGTGAATCTGTGTATTTGTCTCCTGTCTTTCAATGTAAGAAAAAAGAAAATCCTAAAATATTGTCATAAAAATCATCACAGAGAGCAATACAAGAGACAGCCATTTTATTCCCAGCTGCAATTTTACTGGGTCAGATTTGATAATAGTTATTAACTGTAGCCCAGTGGTTACTAAGTATAGGCCTAACAGCACACGGTTGGATACAGAGGATTTCCATTATCTTATGACCTAAGGAGTTTACCAGATTACCGTTTCATTTTCCGAGGAAATTTACAAGATTGTAATTATCTGGAAACCCAGGAGTTATTCTACCTGTCTCCCTTTTCACCAACCCTCATTTGCACCCCCATGTCTTAGGATAAGATGTGATCACCGGGAAGTAATTATCATTGTAAGTTCGAATAAATCAAAATGAGTATGAGCTTATGTTGGTTTCACAATTAGAGAGAGGACAGATACAGTCGATGCAATGCATATACAATTTAGCCGACCCACCCAAGCCGGATGAGTCCAGACAGTGTGCCAGGGCCGGCTTGGGGCGGTTTTGCTGTGTAAAGCTTCAGGCTCAAGTAAGGTTGGGTTATTTTCAAGTGTAATTCATTAAGACATTCCTCTCTTTTTTTTTCTCTCATCTCAACTCCAATCATCATCTCAATTATGCCCATGTGTGTCATGTGTTGCAAGTATATATGCAATGCCTGGTGGGATGTAGGAAGAGAGACCTATGTGTAGTTGAATTAGCCTGGTGAGCTAATCAGTAGTGGAAGAAAAAAAAATCTTACCAAATTATTCAGTGAAGGACAATGCATTGTGGAAACATTCTGACTTTGTTGTGACCACTGATAAATATGCCACTGGCTATACGCAACGTAGAGATCCCTGTGATACTCTGACATATCTCTTCAGCGACAATTCGTCCTGGTCCCACTAACAGCACGAGAAATATCCGTTGGTTGAGCAGTAGCCTGCAGTGTCTTGATACCGACACACAGGGCATCCTTTAGCGTCTGTATGAGAAGCACCGGGCTTTCAAGTACCTCCAATGTAAACTAATCCTCGTCATTATTAAATTCTCAAAGCAACGCACAGTATTTAACAATGAGAAGTCCTCCAATGGGGGGGTGGAAGAGTTGGTGGATGTGTCACACAAACACAGGACTTCACACACTCAAGGGGCCGGTGTGTGAAAACACAGTGCTAGGAGGAGTGCTGTCTTGAGAGAGCACCTGTTAGAGATTTGGGTTATCGGCTCAAAAGGGGGACCCCTGAGAGCACGCAGCCGAACATCATTCATTTCCACATATCGTCCACATTGCAATGATATAAAGCTATTTGAAAATCTGCAAAGTTTCCATTTAATGTGGGGCCTTGCTAATGACAGAAAATGTAGCTTGATTTAAAACTTTGCAGAACCTCTGGTATTTGAATAAACAGGTCTGGTTAGACCGCTGCCACTCAGGTTAGCACTGTGTTCCACCCTAACATTCAATCAAATAGTGTATCTATAGTGTTCCTACATTGAAATAATCTAAATTAATACTAGTCCAGCCTGCACCACCAAAATACTTTGGTGTAGATGCTGTCATTGTGTAGGAAGTACGATCACCAACAAGATAATCTCCTGAAGACTTTGATACTTTTTAACATTCAGTCGCACAAATCTTACATGACTTGGCAGTTACACCACTGTCTGTTGGACCCTCAAGGTAGACTTTTCATTAGTGGAAAACCAGAGATGGGATTGATGAAAAGATGAAAGTGGGGAGTGCTGAAGAGTGAGAAGCAGACCGAGAATCTATCTTATGAATTCACCTAATTTATGGTCACATTGATAGTGGCAAAAGGCCCTGTGAACCACACAGATTGTAGACAGATATGCATGTGTGTGTGTGTGTGTTTGTGCACATGCTCGCACGCATGCACGGCATCAAGGGAAAATGAGGTTATCTGGCTGTGTCAGCCGTTCTCATCTTTTCTCTCCTCTGCATGGTATTTCTCTTCATTTATCTGTCTGGAATCTAGTCCCTCGCCCCACCTCATAAACCTTTTGAGTTTCTGTTTTGCATTGTATAGCACACATCTTAAAAAAGAAAATATTTAGACAAACAATAATATGTCCCTTCGGGCGAATAACAATATGCGCGTTTCAAATATGAAACTATTGTCTGAGAATATACATCTTGTTTAATTAATTTTGCATTGTTCTGATGTGACTGTGGACACTGCAGCATATTGCTGGTGCAGTGAAATTATCTCCAGGTCAACATTGAAAGTTGTCTGAGGGCAAAGAGACACTAGGCGTGACAGAGCTCTGGGAATGACTCTGCAAAAACTCTCCTTCCTCTTTCTCCCTTCACTGTTTCTGACCTTGTGTACCCTCCGGTCTGGTTTGTGGTGTTAATACTTTGTTGTCAAATGCCTTGTTAAGCAGACGCGGAGGTTACAGTCACTAACTGTCTAGTGATTGGGGATTTTATGTGGCTGAGGGGAAAAATAATACAGTCTTCAGAGGAGATTACATAAATAACTGACCTTGATTTCATTGTCTCCCATTTCACAGTCCTGGTTTGTGTTTTTTCTTTTCTCCTATTGCCAAGCACCCTCCTCTCTCACGTTCCTTTTCTCACTTGATCACAGGTGTTTCAAAATCGGCAAATTGTTTATTCAGCCTTGTCCCAGCTTTCATTTCCTTGTCACTACCCTTTGTCACCACCATTTAACTTGCTAAATTGCCATCTTGTTTCACTCTCCGCCAATTTTATCCCTCATCATTTTTTTTCTTTCTCTGTCTCATAGCCTCTGAACTTTTCAACCCCTCCCTATTCCTTTATCTGTATTTGCATGTCAGTATTTCACCTCTTGATCCTATTGTTTTTTTGTATTTTTCTCTGTCTATCCATCTTACTATTTTTACTCTGAAATTGTCATGTGCCGCCCTCGGCTGTCGTGTGTGTGTGTGCTTTTTCACATCAATTTTCTCCATGTTTAAACACCTATTTGCAAGACATTATTAAATGATTGGAATCACAGGGTGTATGTGTGTGTGTATGGAGTGGAGGTTAGGTGGTGTGCAGTGGTGCCTAGATCACCTTGAGAATTCAATTATGTCCCCACCCCATGCCGCTAAAAAGCACAGGCACCGACACACACATGAATGCGCGCACAAACACACACACACACAAACTGTGTCCTGTCTGGTATTGCAGACTCCGGTGCAGAGAAAGTTCGCCTGGTGGGATCGATCTCCGGACGGGCGTTATTGGATTTTTCAGATGTGTTCCAACACTCTTAAAGGTTACCGCTAGAATGAATGCCACCGACACTACACCACCAAACAGGTCTATCTTTTTGTGTGTTTGTGTATGTCAGACACAGATTAAGAGAGAGTTGGGTAGAGAAAGCAACCTATTCTTTTTTTACAGACAATAAGACTGATGAATACTATATTCATACAGCTTGAGCCTCTGTTTTCAGAGCAGAGTTATGGTCATCTCTTGAGCTACAGTCGGCACCGGCTTGGTATCATTTAAGGCGAGTGAAATCAGCTCTCATACCTTGCGAAAGTATTTGTAAAGCACATTTGGAATGCAACAACTGTTCTGTGTTGCAAGATTCGTGATGATCTTTATTTGTACTTGTCTGGTGTACACAATGGCAACCGTATGGTGACATCACCCTATCCTCGGTTTTACAGATGTCATTTGTTTCCTATTACCATCATCATTGTACTGTAAGCATGCAGCCACTGTGGTATATTGTTTTTGTAGTTAGAGGACCCATTTGTAGTTGCAAAAAAAAAAAAAAAAAAGGCACGTTAGCTTGAATGTACCTAAGCAACAATGATTAAGCTATGGCTCCACAGTTGACCATCACCATGAAACAAGCAAGCACAAATAGGAGCAAATATAAGTATTGTTTGGGTAGGAAGCTTAATTTAAGTAGGTTTACAGTCCCGTGCATCTAAATTGTGAGTGTTTTTCTCCTAATTTGAATTTGCCCACCTCGTTACCCTTGCCATTGTGGTTGCGTGAGTATGGATAGAAGGCACCCAGCTGCATCCAGCGAAGACACATCTCATACTCAGCGGCATTGAAGAACCCACATATGTCTGCACCAGTCTGAAAAAGAGGGACAGACAATAAACTGTTAGTATGAATGTGTGTGTGTGTGTGAGGAGACATAGATGGACAGAACTGTGGGCACCAGGGTGCAGGTGTGACTATAAGGATTATTTAATTGATAACAAATTTAGAGTTTATGAAGAATAAGATTATATGTTATAGATTGCTACTATTTTACCCAAAAAAACATGACACACACGGGTTTGCTTTTTTGAGAGCATATATACGACAATTGGCACTTAAGAGGAATTCCTCTTTGTACACAGGCTATTACCAAGGTCCTAAGGCCCGCTTTCCACCTAACACATTGTTGAAGGGCCTGCTCTATTCGTGGGGGCCCCCAGCACACGGACCCCAGTGCAACAGCACATCCTGTACTGTCTATATTTATGCCCCTGGTCACTCTACTTTTGTTGCAAGCATCGAATTTCCTTGTCCTTGAGTGCGACACCGCAAGAGTGAACGATGTTGTGTATCTGACCCTCTGGCTGGCTCGGGCACGCAAATGATTTACCATATTGGGATCGATGAGGTGTCAGATTACAATTATTATTAGATGCACTGAGGAGGAGAGACAATAGAAGGACAGCATGTGATGGAGAGAGAGAGAGAGAGAGAGAGAGAGAGAGAGAGAGAGAGA
>NW_022280054.1:6737674-6764862 GCF_004355925.1 Anarrhichthys ocellatus | reverse complement strand
GAGAGAGAGAGAGAGAGAGAGAGAGAGAGAGAGAGAGAGAGAAGTGAATGCAAAAAGACAGCTGGGCAAACAAGCAAGACTGTAAGGATGTTTTAAAGTTGTATTTAAGTTTTTATAGGTCATAACGGACTAGCGTTAGGCTTCTTGGTTGGGGTGGGGCTTGTAATGGCATGCTTCACATTTTATCTCAAGATATCCTTTGATGAAAGGGTCCAGCAAACAAAATAACATCACTCAGGCCGCTGTAATCTATTTAGAGAGGACAAGGTCACATCAATAAGGTTATGTCTTGTCAAAACCAAGATCAGATGGTGATACTTACGTAAGAGATGCCAAACAGACTGAACTCCATCATGCCTGTAGAACAATGGGAAATGGGGAGTTGTGTCAGATGAAAGTTCCTTTTCTATGTTGCACAGTTTGCAACCAGTGGGATTGATCACATCTACCTGTTCTCATAAGTGTGCAAAACCCTAATATTATTAGATTACTGAAGCTTTATCCAAAACATTATCTACAGCATATGTCTATATGTACCTATAATGGATTTGTATAGCTGGTCCCAGCTCGCAGAGTTGTCTCCCAGCCAATGTCCAGTCCATTTTCCACTGGAGGGGTAAGTGGACCTGGTCACCACTATGCCTCGTTTACCCGTCACATTCAGCACGGCACTGCACAGAGAAAACAGGCTCAGGGATTTGTTTTACATGTGGAAATCCCACACACACATACATAAACAAGCAACAAATAGAATGTAAAAGTTTCTTCCCCTTAAGTAAAGAACATTCATTCTTGAAGCAAATTAGCCAATTAGTTGTTAAATTCAGCACGGGGCAAAACACGAGACAATTCCTAAGCTAAAGCACCTGGGCTCAAGGCCCAGGGGTGCCGAGCATCCCCGGGCCCTTCTGTGGCCAACTTTGCAATCTGGACTCCCTCCAGATTGACCAATGCAGTTTCACATCGGTGATTATTATCATGAAGATTTGATGAGACTGAATTTCTGTAGATAGCTGGAAGATATGCAGCTATGCATCTCCTGTAGCTGCATTTTCTTCCTAAAGATGTTTGCAATTATAGTTTCTGCTCTTCCTGTCCTCTTTTCTCTTCACTTACATCTGAATTAACTGTGCTCTGATTATGTACGATTGTGATAATTATGCTAATTTGTATACTTCCAAATGTAATTTGGTTTGGTAGGCAATACAAATGTATTTTGAATCATGCACAATTTCCTAATGATGTGTCCTATTTGCGGTGTTTAAAATATCCTCAAAACAATCTACATCTGTCATCTGTGTTGGCTCATAGGGGCATTTTGTGTCATACTTTTTCTCAGTAATATATTTACTCTGCCCTCTTTCAGGTGATATATCTACTTGATATAAGTGTAAATTAATGCCAACTACTATATTGACACCCAACAAATATAGACATTGGCTCACATGCACATGCACAAAAACACAAAAACAAATATAAATACATCACTCACTCATATGTGGGCTCTGCGTGGGACCAGCCATAGAGGTTGTGGACGTCATAGTGTCTGACCTTTTTTCCATCACTGAGTATCTGCTCGCTGTTCATGCAAATAGTCTTGTGGTTTAAGCCTAGCTGTTGAGACTCCAGGGCTTTTGGAGGAAAAAAAAAGCACAAAAACAAACATAAAGAATGGGTTAAAGGCATACTTCTAATCTTGACTTCATAGCTTAATAATGTAATTACAACACAGGGATAAAAAATTGTATACAAATAGAATCATGTGTGACTTACGTGGCATATATGGAGGGTTCTCGAGAAGTGGATTACCAAGACAATTCCCACCAACTGTGCCGTGGACAAAACTGGCAGGCTCATTCATGTCCTGCAGGAAGTGAAGGTGAAAAGAAAATCAGGCATAATGAGGTAATAAGTTAATTTTATTAAAATGTCTTCTTTCGGGTCACTCACAATCCAGATGCCATCAAACTTTATTTTATTATAGAAATCCTGTATTTCTTGTTGCCACCATGCTGCTGTTGTAGCGCGGAAGAAGTCTGGGAATGCAGTGTATGCCCTGTATTTCTGGTAATGGGACAGGAAATGAAATACCGAAAAGTTAACACCCCAAATAAATCTCAAGATCTCATACAAATATAAAATGTTGGAAGATAGACGGGATATGTTTCGGAGGGATGAATACAAAAACATTGTACCTCTACTTGGGTATCCCAGTCCAGAGATTCATTTACTATGACATCGGGGTAATCTGGCCAGACCTTTAAAAAAAACATGAACATGTCTGTTGGTTTCAATCTCTCTTTATTAATGCATGCTTGTGTAATTTCCCACTTGTTTGTTTGGCCTTCCGTTCCCTCTTACCTTCCCCCACACAATTTCCTCACTGAGGTTTTTGGGCCATTTGATGAAAACATCTGCTTTTCTACCTCTCTCAAAGGCAGGGTAGTTTGTCTCATTTCCAGAGATAGCTGGATCCTGGAATTAAAGAGACACCATTCCTGTGTATTTAGTAGAACAGAGGCTAGGGATTCAGTAATATAACATGCTGTATATAATATGTAAACAAGCCTTATGGATTGCTGATCCTTGGGTGCCTAAACTTGTACATTGGTAAAATGACATTACCAGAATGAAGATGAACCTCATGCCCTCTCCCCTCATTCTGTCAACCAGGTCAGGCAGTCCATCAAACTCTGGGTCCAGAACAAAGTCCAGCTGACGGTCCATGTAGTCAATGTCTGCATACTGCACATCCTGCAACAGACGAAAAAATTAAAGTTGCTAAATTCGAAATTAGGAGCATATCTTTGTCTCCGCACAACTTTCAACATATGCACTAAAAAGCAGGTGTACCCAGCCGGTAATGTAAACAAAGCACTGAGAAAGTGAGATTACAACACACACAAAGTGAGTATGCCTTCATTCTCTGCTCAGGTAGACATTAGTCCATTATATCTTTATATAGCAAATAGTCATTTGATGCTCTGAATGTTGTTTGGAGAAGAGAGTCATTTAAAGAGCAACATTTCCCTGTATTGCTTTCAGGTCTTTTATTTTGTGCCATGAGCGTGACGCAATCACAGCAAAAGGCATAGCTATTTTTTGAGGGCATGCATTCCACTGCTGTTCAACTGTTTGCTGCATTATTCAAATATTTTCAAACTCATTTATTCAAACTCCAAGTTAAGAACTGGTACACTATGTGAATGTAATTCAAGTTTGAATGAATGAATGAATAATTATAACCTACATGTCATAAAAAGCAACGCTCTTGTCGTCAGGTCAGGAAATATTAATTGCACATTTTGCAACAGTGGTGTTGAATGTTGGGATTCCTACTAAATAAACATGGAAATCTGTCTTAGCAATAGGCACGCAACACCTACGATATGAGGGAAGGGACGGTTTCATTTGTGTCTGGCTCTTACAGAGAGAACAAAACTTCATCTGCTTCGGTTGCCTGGTGTGTGTGTGTGTGGTAGTTTAAGGTTGGTTAGTTAGTAAAACTAGCTGATGTGTAGCCTGAGTAAGTAGCTGTGCTTTCGTCTTCTTTCATTTCAATTAATGATGCAGGATTAGTTTTGGCAAGCGTCAGCACCTTGCCGGTTAGGGCTTTGTGAAGTCATATTCAGGGGATCACTTGATTATTGATGGAAACGCTTATCTTCTGTTCTACATGATGAAGAAGATTGAATCCTGGCCTATTTTCACGTGGGACATCTTGCCACAGTCAAACACAGTGCTCTCGCAGTTGAGTATTACTTATTATGTTATTCCAATGTGATCCCCAGATTTCATCATCAGAGAGAATTACTGGTATCGGTACAAACTGGAAACGTGCAGAGGCTGTGAAACCTACAATGGAATGGATTCCAGATTATAGGTCACATTTCATTAGGTTAAACTGGATATGCCTAATATAACCAATGAAGTCACCTGTACTCTAAAACCTACAGCAGACAAGAAGAAGTTTTCAGATTGCATTTGTTTGTATGAGGGCAATACAATAAATCACACTGATTGAATGAAATCAATGTTTTGGCAGAGGAAGGCAAACACACTGAAAATGTAATTGGATGAGATATATGTGTGCAACATCAGCATTGTGTCCTGTTTTCAAATCACCTATCTGAAGTTATGATACATGAGCTTTGATATTGTTTTTATCATACATAACCTGAACAGGTACATATTTTCTTGTATTTGTTTTTGAATGTTGACAATATTCTTTACTGTCATCCTTAAAAAAAACAATCAGTCTGGAAACGTACATAGGGTATGCCCGCTGCCCTCATGTCTTTGTATAGATCTGCTATCTCCGTATCATTGGCGTAACCATAGCGACAGAGTTGGAACCCAAGGGACCAATAGGCAGGTAGAACAGGTCGTCCAATCAGCTGTTAAGAAGAAAAACAAACAAGGAAGTCAAAACAGTTCAGCACAGAAAAAGTTGTTTTTGCAGGAAAACGGGATGGCGTCCATAAAGTGTTTGTTTGATTGTCTGTGTGTGTGTGTGTGTGTGTTTGTGTGTGTTTAGATAGGCTAAATGAGAGAGCGCAATGAAGCGAGGAACTCCCAGCTGCTGCAGTCCATCAACAGCGGCCCAGGGCCAGCCACAAAACACACACACACACACACATAGGTGTAAAAGCACACACAAAAATGCACACAGATACACACAATGCAGACAAGAAGTCCAAGAAGACTTACTGCGGTGTACTGCTGCACCACCATTTCAGGCGTAGGTCCCAGGACCATAAAGAAATCCAGGATACCTCCAACAGTCCGGTACGTTAAAGCTGGAGTAGGCTGGAAAGTCACATCTGGACATAAAGACAGTTATGCCCCTTAAAAATGTATAGGAAGTGATATGTTTGTGTGTTCAGCATGTGTCCCTGCTCACTTACTGTGTGTGGCTTATGCATGTTTTAGTACTTTAGGAAATAGTGCAGGAATGGAGATTCGAGTGGGATAACAACAAACAACTGAAACAGTTAATTCTACATAAACATGCAGTTTGAGACTCTTTCTAGAAATTGGTTGGAATACATTCAAAAAGTAGGTATTTCTTTCACTTTTTCATGAAGACAGTTGAATTAGACCAGATCAGTATGAAATTACTTTGGCACAGAGGGAATGACTTAGCTCTTGGAAAGGGAGAAATGGAAATAGAGGTGCATGTGTGTATGTGTGCATTACTGTTCAGTATGCAAATATGCAAAAGTAGACATGAGAAGAAAGTGCTCATTGCGCAGTCTTCGCCTTATATAAGACTCCCCGTCAATGGACATGAGCTCAAGACATGAGGAACAGCCTCACTCATTAATACATATATTCTCACTGCATATGTAATTGGGTGTGATTAAGTGTGCATGTTTGGTTGGTTGGGTGCATTTGCATATCGTGTATGTGCATGCACTGCCAATTCATTTGCTCAGTATGTGCAAGCATATGTGTGCTTTTGTGCACGCGTGTTTGTGTGTGTGTTTCTCTCACCCATGGCATTGCTGTTTAGTAGCAGCACACCGTGAGCATCAGCAGTGGTCTCAAGGCCCATATAGAAGGGATGCACTCCATAGCAATTCATCTTGTACTGAAGCAGAGCGACAGAGAGAAAGAACGAAGGACAAAGTGTGAAATAGGTGAATGTTGGGGAAAGAATTGGTCTGTTTTGTTGCGTGTGCTAATGTGTGCTTGTGCATCTTTTTATTTATTCAAGACTATTTTCCTTAACACCTGACAGGGCATTTCTCGTTGTATGACAACAACAATGGGTAATGGGCTATGGCATTTCCAAACGTAGCAAAAGAAAGTTATCCTCCAGCTATCCTCTAAGCAAATTAAAGTACACTGAACAGTTATTTACTTTTTGTATTATAGCACCCAATAATGCTCCAAAATCCCCCTAATTCATCTTGCCTGAGTTAAAAGACATCAATGGACAACTGGTATGTTATTTAGGGATTATATTTGCTGTGGGGTACAAAATCAGGAAGTCCTAAATGTGGCATACAGATCACATTACAATTGATGACAAAGCTGTAGCTTGACAGACTTATACTACTCTTCATTTTCCTTTGACAATTTATATATTACATTTTTTGCATCTGCTTGCATTTGTTTTCTACATACATACACTGCAGTGCGCAGTAAATGTGCATAGCAATATATTGTTCTTGTGGGAATAATTGAGTTTCAGAGTGTGTTTCTTCTGTAAGGGTCCCACTGTTGTCTTCAGTGTTTAGACAAGAATGGAACTAGACAGACCTGGCTAAGAGGAACAGATAGAAAGGTGGCGGGGGAAAGGACATCTGCCACTTTCAGATGTCACCATCCTGCAACTAAGACTCATGGGTACGTCACATTCCATTAGCCTCCTGCACTTCTGGTTCATAAGACGATGTTAAACTGTATTATAATGGCTCCCAGGACTGTCTCTTTCTCTGTGTCATCTTTGTCTGGATGTGTGCTTTTCTTGCTACGTGTGTGTCCTTGTTTCAATGTGGCCCTGCTACATTGTGTGATCATGGCCTGACTCAGGAGGGAGAAAGGTCATTAACTCGTCCGATAACAAAGAGTGACAGCCAGTAACAGTGTTCTTTTGCTCTTTCTCTCTCTCGCTTTCTTGACTTCTCTCTCACAATGAAAATGTATGGACACACACTGTGTACATTTACATGGATTGTAATGCTCCAACTATGGATGCTCTTCTAAAATTATGGGAAATAGAATAAGTAATTTACTCAGTGCCTTATTAAACTTCATATTTATGTTCTCCTTAATTTGCTGTGGTACACAACCTAGTTCATGACTGGAGAAATCCCCTCCAGAGTCCACAACAAAGTCTGAGTTTCCCTCAACTATCACGTATTCAACCTCAAAACATATCTCTCTTTCATGTTGCTGCAGTTGTGTATCCTTGTGGCTATGTCTGTGCAAATTCTGAACAAAAAAGACCCACGAGAGTAGAATCAGACGATATTCTCTGCATTTCAGGGTTACATTCAGTTTGTTTATCAATTTGTTATTTTTTTTTGTCTGCTCCTTTGAAATGATCTGTGTAACTGTTGGTTCTAACTCTCACAGGCTCCACCCTCTGTTGGACCATGACACCTGCTTTGAGTGCTTTGGCAGGGACCAGGTGTGGAAAGGTGTTCAGCAGCCACCAGCCTGCCTCTGCTAAGGCCCCCCAACTCAACCCCACGGGCAGCTCGGTGTCAGTGGATTGGAGGGTGCATCTTGGCGGAGAGGGCCCTTTTCCCTCAACTCCAATCACTGCCAAGTTTCAGCCGTTTTCTTGCCTAGATCCTGTGGCCATAATTCATCGCTCTGTAGTTACATTTGGAACTTAACGTCTATTTTCTAATGAGGATGGCTTGTGATTCACTTGGACAACCCTTAATTACTTTAATTGCACAAGTCTCCACCTTCACTGACATTAACTGTAGCTCAGGTCAGAAACATTTGGACTGCTAGCTTAGCTTAGGGAGTCTTTATCAGATGTAGCAGAAGCAATGAAGAGTGTCAAATCAAGGGGTGTGAATGAGTGTCCCGAACACTAAAACTGGTCACCACTACTATCTTAGCTCAGTAGTAGTAGAAGTAGTATCTCTATAACTATTAGTCTCAGTTGCATACTCTCTCCATGTCTTTTCTTTGTGCAACTCCATGGTCTTGCCTTGTAGTTTAGGGCTGTGTTGTGCCAGAAAAATACAGATTTTTAAACAATGTTTTGGGAGTTCTAGAGGGAACACAATGTGTGTAACACTATATAATACTGTAGGGTTTATTAACAGTATAATAGAGTGACTTTACATAGAAATTACTTGTTTAAAAAAGTGGATTTTGCTATTATTTAAGTAATGTGACTAAAAGTTATTGCTCTATGTATTAATGTAGCTATGATGAACTGCATCTATTCATTTAGATTAAGCTAATCAAACCTAATTTATGATACTATATTGAATTATATTTTAATATGATATTTATTTAAAGTGTTGCCATATGCGGTTTGATATATTAGAGACTATAAATACAGAGTCCATGTCACTCTGTCTGCTCTATATTTTATTCTTTATTTCATCTGCTTTTCCGTATTTCTTTCCCTCTTAACTCTAATTCCTTTGCTCTCCGAGGGGCCCCATAACATTTGTCTGAACCCTGCAGAGCTGTCTTGACACCTCAGCAATTAGGCTTGATAATGCTGATGCAGGTGGAAACCTGTCTGGCCTTGACACCAGTAGGGAAAACATGATGACACTCTATAACCGCCGCACATATCAACGGCACCCCATCAAAGTGACACGAATGTGAGAAAGACAAGTTCATATACTGTGTGGGAAGGTTGTTTTCAAGTCACCTCAGCAATCTGAGGGTGGGAGGTTAAAGACATTCAGTGCAGGGTGCTCTGTTATACATGCCATGACCAGCAAAATTGGTTTGTATGGAACATGAATGCTTTAAAAAAGAGGTGACAAATATTGCTAGTTCATTTTTACATTTTCTTCATCTAAATCCTTACCAGTCAAACATTCCTTCAAGCAGATGCTATGCAAGTGAACTATGCATCAGCAGCAGGTTGAAATTACAGCTAAATCTGATGAGCATAAGTGCTAAATTTGTTTTTTAACATGTGTGCATCAATGTGCTTCAGTGTGATACTTACACCAGGAGGCTGGTCCTTGGCGAACATACCCCAGGTGTGATAGTTGAGGCTGTGTTTATAAGTGGGATGCTCCGTCTCTCCAAAGCCGTAGACAAACTCCGATGACAGTCGAGTAGACACTTGTATGAACATGTCTGAGAACGTAAAACCTGGCACAGAGGAGTCCCAACTGAGAAAATGACAGAGGATTAAATCAATGCGAGATGGAGAGAGAGGGGTAGAGGGAATTATTGTCAAAGGGAGTTATTCACAATCTGTTTGACACAAATAAGCATAATAACCCGCAGGAACTGCAGGCATCCCTTCAACATAGTTCATAAATTTTAATTAGTAAAATTTCAACTGACACGGAAGGCTTAACTATGAAATAATGTCACCCTTGCTTGGAGACATGCTTTGAAAAGACTCGCAACTTCTTCATGTGACATCATCACGACTGCTGAACAAGAGGAAACTACTTTAGGCGCTGATACACTGGGCGACTTTCCTGAGCATATCTGATTGGGTAACAGTGCCAGAAGAGTTGACTCAGCATTGTTACTTTAATCTCACAGGGAAACAAAAACAAATTCTTGCCTGGAAATAATTGATTGGAATTCTCACCCCATGTCTCACCTTATTATTTGTTAATGGGAGCAGCTATATTGCCCAAAATTGCCTGGTGAATCTCTGCTCTAAAGGGGCTAATTTGAGGGACAACAGGAATGGATTGCATAGTGCTTTTGGAAACAAAATGGATGCAATGCATATTCATTTACCTTGATAATTAGGACGGTATATAAGCTCTCTGGCCAAGGTAGACAGGAATAACATGGAGTTAAAGGCTAACAATATTAAATTGACACATGTCAAGACATCAGAACTAATGAAAAATATTAGTTTCCTATATTCTATTTGAACTGGAACTGGAGATGTTATTGCTCTGATTAAAAATTTCATTGGCATTTGTAATAACACTAAAATCGTTGCCTTGAAAAATTGATATTTCATTCCCACTGTTTTAGTTACTTCAGCTAATTTTACTAAGTCAGTTCAACTAAAACGTTTTGTGAACTTCAAATGTCAAGTCCAACTGTGCCCAACTAATCAGTTCAATGAGAGTAGTTTATGCAACTTAGATTTCTTAGTTGACTCAACTATATGTATGTGTGGCCCCTGCAAAAAGGCATAGGCAGCCCCAAGCAGCAAACAAGGACCGGCCACCTCCTACAACGCCATGTGCCACAAGAAACTCTTCTTTGGATCAGGAGTTCTCAAGGTAAGAACAAACTTTTACCTGTCTTATATTTATCAAAAGGCATGTTAAATTAAGTGCTGAACAGGTGAACTACTGACTTTTTTCATTGTCATTGCCTTGCATAAGAGTAGTTAGCTTTCAGTAAACAACGTTTGGTTCTACACTTGTGCTTGGTATTTTACACTCAACCGCGGGATATTTTGAATCTATTAGACTATTTATGGTGTAATAATTCTCACAAGACATTTGGACAACAAGACTAAAGCTAATGAATACTAAATACTGGTAAATGCTGACCACACTGTATAGATGACTATACAGTGCATATTGAAGGATAAATGCAAAAATGATTAAAGATGAATCATTTTTGATTGATGAATGCATTTTTCACAGTGCATAGGTTTAAACAGATAAAGATTATATCAAAATTGAGGGAATTAGGGAATTTCTGAAGTGGTACATTTTTTGGGGAACTGTCTTTTTTTTTAATGCTGACAAATAATTATTGTTTGAATTTGTTAAAATAGAGAGGGTTTGAAAGTCTAATAGCAAATGCTGCAGTGAATGCAAATTTAGGGACATGGAAAGCAAACTTCTGGAAAACTTTATTTTTTCAGAAAGGCCGTTGAAAGTTACCCAAAACCAATAGTAAGAACCCAAAACTCATGAAACAGAATAAAACATCTAGAACACATAACAGCAACGTCATCCCAGTGGAACCACCTGTACAACTAAGATACTCACATCTTGGTTCCTGTGCTTTTCCTTGTGACCTGGATACCGAATGGGTTGCGGGTAACTTCGACCTTGTAAAGCCTCTTGCTCTCGTCAGTCTCTGGAGTAGGGGGAACCGACAGCGGCACTGGGACCTCATAACGATCTGTGGTCGGGTCCCAGATCTGAACAGGGAGGGAAGGAATATTAGTTTGTCAGTGTGTGTGTGTTTATGTGGAGCAGGCAAGTCAGATGGATGCATTGAAATAAAAAAAATAGTGAAAGAAGCAGCGTGGGGAAAGAACATGAATCATGATATGTAAGAGAAAGCACCACCAAAAAGAAACACACCTTGAACTGCAGCATGTCGCTGCTGTGGTAATGGATCTCAACACGAAGTGTGTCAATATCTGGTGACTCTGGGCGACCACTGCTCCTGTACTTCTTGTTCCGAGCGATATCAACTGCCATGCCTGAGTTGCTGTCGCTTACTGCTGTAACAGTGTAGCCATAGTCTTTTGGATAGAAGCACCATGGAGCCCGTTCAATGGTGCTTTGCTGAATGAGGTCAGAAAGCATATCAGAATTTTGCAGCTGTTTAAAAACAAAACCTTTTCTTTTCAGCTGTTTAGTGATATAATACAGAAATTATATATATATATATGTATATATATATATATACATATATATATTTATTTGCATTTGAACCTCATCTGTGTCACCCCTCACCTTCCAGATGCAGCCTCTGGCCTTGCACTTAGCCTCATCTGCATTCTTTTCTGGATGGCAGTCAAAGTGCTGATTCACCTCCGGCGCCAGTTCCCATTGCACCAGATAGCTCTCCCCGAGTGTGAGGGAGAGGCCTTGCAGGAACATAACCTATATGTGCATGTGTGATGAAGTGAAGGGGAGGAGGAAGATGGGAGAAAGTTGTGTTTCATAAATCCAAGGATGCCAGAGAGAGAACATGGCAATAAAATCTTCCTTGAGACAGAATGTGTGCTTGACGTTGCGTGTGCTATGAATTAAGACACAGCTGTTAATTTCCCTCGCTGTTTCAACAACAGCCTCTGTCGGGAATTATGAGTCATTCTCGCAACAAATCTCAGGGAGTTCCTTTCACACTAGTGACTAGTCACCATCTGATACATCCTCTGCTGGTTAGGAGACTTGCGGGATCTTCATCTGTCTGTCTTCCTTGTGTCATTTTATTTTGGAATCATGCTTCAGCAATTGTATTGTGTAAAATACATCTCACAGGACACACAAGTACACAAGAATGCATCTTTAGAAAGAAGAAAAGAGACAAAGCAGGCACACGGTCATGCACTGTGAACAAAGCACAAGGCAGTCAGGCTATATGGCAGAGAGAAAAGGGTTTTCAAAAAAGGCATCGAGCCATCAAGTCAAAAAACTAAAATACAGGAAGCCAACATGACTCATGTGTTTTGAAGTTCTGCTCTATTTAAGTATATGGAACTAATGATGTTAGGCAGCTGTGAGCTACGTTCAAGGCCCAGTCCGACTAGGCATACAAAGACCGATGGACATGACAAGGTTAGGTTAGGTTAGGTTTAACGGCACATTTACCCTTCACCCCCAGGAAATGATTACCACTGAGATTCATTTGATAAATGCATGCGTGTGTGTGTGTGTGTGATCAGAGAGACCATGAGGATTTAACACAAGCATAGCCCCTGGCCACACACACATAAACACATGTGTGTGTGTGACAAGCGCACAAAGCAAATCTCTATAGCAATACTTAACTGAACCTCTTGACACTTTACAGACTCT
The DNA here is from genome assembly GCF_004355925.1 of Anarrhichthys ocellatus. Lineage (NCBI taxonomy): Eukaryota > Metazoa > Chordata > Actinopteri > Perciformes > Anarhichadidae > Anarrhichthys > Anarrhichthys ocellatus. The sequence continues at coordinate 6,752,449 of NW_022280054.1, read as the reverse complement.
CGCCAGTTGCTTATAACCCTGGGCACTTACTTCTCACTCTTTCTTACACACATACGCACGCTCAGGCAAAAGCTTCAATGATCCTAACCTAATGTAAATTGTTGTCATTTCTTACACTTAGAGGCTAACCTTGAAATGTACAGAAATGGTTTCATCCCTGGTCTTATTGAAACAAATGGTGGGCACCTGCAAGAGTAACTATGGCAGTACTCATCAACCCTGTATCTGTGCCAAGAAAGTGTTGCTTGCAGCATTGTCGAGAACAGCTAATCGGCCATCGACTCCAGTGAGGAAAAGTTTGGTTGTAACGTTAGTATATCCAGCAGCAGAAATAAACTGCAGTCAATGGGCTGCTGTCTGTAAAGGCCTGCTGCAGACGACATCTCACCTCCCCCCCACACTGTTGGCTTGTATATTCAATGTTTATCAGGCCATTATTGAACACGTCAGGTGTGTAAATTGCACCAAATTTGACGTGGCACTCTCTTGAGTCTGCAGCAATACGCCTGCTGCCAAGTGTAAGGTATATCTGATGAATGGTTCTTGGTGTAGGTGAAGGACGCACCCACAGAGAGACAGATATGCCTTGCTTTGTAGTTAGATGCAATTTAGCATCTATATTTTACTATACATATTTTATTATATATATATTATTTAGAAATTATTATATAGTTATAACTATACTATAGTTCAAGTTGATATGGCAAACTTGTTAGCAAATGGTGGCCTATTTACACATTAAGTAGACACAGCAGAAATAGCATTTATTTAGAGATGCGTTTCAGGCCACCTGATTAATGTAAGTCCAACATTCACTTCATCTTCATCTTTGATCTGGGCTCTATCAACTCCTGAGGGAAATAACCTGTCAATAACTTGTCAACAGCTCTGCTCACTTTTTTTTTACATAGAGTGTTGTGACATTGTGTATATACAACATTTGAATGCCTTTTCTGTCAAGGTAATTTTCCTGAGCATGTTGTGCATTTGCACATGACTATATCTGTGTGTGTGTTTACCTCCTTTGCTCCATCGTACTGTATGTTGGAGGTCGGCACAGTGGATGTAGAGTTTCCGCTGCTAACTTGAGTCACAGAGACGGACATGGGAGGATGAGGTACTCCGAGGACAGTAATGTTGTCTAACTTAAGAACGTTTGGGTCCTTGTAGCCGTTATGTGTCACCTGCATCGCCAGCACTCCCTATAAGGCAGAGGACACACAATGTTATGCCTTATTTGAACCCATTACATTCATTGCATGCTCTCAAACTTAAAATGCTGATTATTTCGAAGAATATATGTTTCTTTTGCCTTTTTTTGCTGTTTTGAATACATTTTTCCAGTTTACAACACTCCCAGTGTGCAGCACTTCCTTCTATCACGTTTACTGGTTAAGCCACCAGATTATAAACTCCCAAAACTCTTGTGCATCAGTCAAACAGCTGATCCGATAGATATCCTGCCTTTAAACCCCGCTACCCCAGTGTAATGCCAACGTACAGGAAGGACATCCCCGTCATACATTAAACATGCAAGGCAATTCTCACTGCCTTGTGAAGCAGGAACACGGGGTACTTGATCCAACAAAGCTTCAGCAGCGTAACATGGATCGATTATGCTCGGTGTTGTGGACTGGGGGAGTCTAAAGTCTCTGGTGGTTTTGAACTTTGAACTTGTGTTCAGATCAGAAGGAATATGTGGGCCAGATTTAAAAGATGGCATAGATGCGAGCAAGAGAAACTTACATAGACAGCGGAGAACTTGTAGTGGATGTAGTTGCCTGATTTAACTGTGTCTGAAAAAGAAAAGAAAAAGAGCAGATGTTAATGTCTCACATCTGTTTGACAACTGATTTACTGTCACATAGTAAGATAACTGACCTTCATTTGTTAATGTGTGCGAGCTGAATGACAGTGTTTGAACAGTCACACTGACTCGTGATGCTTTGTGCTTAACAAGATAAGAGCTTCGGTTGGATGCTCATAAAAAAAATTTGAATAAATAAAAAAAATTCCTGTAATGAGTGGTAATAACAAGATGAAGATGATCTTGTCTCTCACACACACACCAGCACATTTGCACACAATACCTCTGGAATCTCCGTCATCCCAGAATAGCTCCCCAGCTGCCTGCTTGTTGTCATCGAGAGCGACGATCAAACCCATGGGGTGACGCCGACTAAAGACGTACACATAAACACGCGCTAAATACCATACGCATATGTTGTTACAATGAATCAAGCAAGTGCACATTAATCAACTATAGCACAATCTGATGCATTTATGATTATGATGTGGAAATGTGTTGATTGATCCGTCTATGTGCTTCTGCGAGTGTGTGCATGATAATATTCATGTACATCACATCAATCAATTGCTTTGTGAGACAGCTTGTTGAAATCCTTCAACATTATTTGAAGTGATACATGTGTGTGTGTGTGCGTGCGTGTGTGTGTATGTGTGTGTGTGTATGTGTATACCTGTATGTGGTGGTGACGTCAGGTCTCTGAGTTGGGAGGATTGCGCCACCTCTGATGTGTAAACCAAGCTTGTCAGCTGGAAGATGCATTTTAACATAATTTCTGCGGTCTGCCAGTTGCTCCATCTGATTGGTAAGGTGACAGAATATATTAACTGACTTACATTTTTTGATGTGATGCTCTGTGGGTAAGAAAACCTACTTGTGGCCCCTTGCATTATAATGATTGTTCCGTTCAGCTTAGAAGGATTTATTTCAGATGAGAAAACACATCTCTCTCTCTCTCTCTCTCTCTCTCTCTCTCTCTCTCTCTCTCTCTCTCTCTCTCTCTCTCTCTCTCTCTCTCTCTCTCTCTGCCCCTCCACTCATTTCTCTGAGGGCCCAGATAGAGCACAGTTGATTTCTGATCTCCTGAGGACTGAATTCTCAGCCCAGCCTAAAATAATTTATAGCTCTCTTCTCTCCATCTTCTCTCATTCTCCATCTACCTACTTCCTTCTACACGTCATGTTATTCTCTCTTGAGGTGCTCTAATTCTTTTTTTTTTAATCCCGTTTTCTTCCATTCCCGTGGACGTGTGTGTGTGTGTGTGTGTGTGTACAATTGTATCCAATACAGTATTGGCGAGTGTGTGGGCTGGAGTTAGTGGAGCGTCTACAACCAATTTCAGATCTTATCACCCGCTTATTGTCTGCCTTAAGGAGGTCTTCTCTAGCCTTGTCTTCTCTTCTTCTCCTTATTCCTGCAGGCCCATGCTCACATCTGCCAGCTCCTCTGCAAACTGTGATTGTCATCCCTCTCTTCTTCTCATCTTTTCTCTTGTCCCTGCTTTTCCTCTCTCTCCATGTCAGGTACTGTCCTTCCTTTTTTACCTACTTTCTACCATCCTATGTGTTTTTGCTCCTTCATACTTCTGTTTTTTTCTCCATTATTTTTTACCTTTATAAGTTGTTTTTCATGGTCATTTTCACTACATCAATACTCCCCCACGAACCCTTCTATCCTCCTACCCAGATAATCACGGGGGACCAACCAGGACAAGGGGCTGGCGGTAAGACAGCCAATCTAATCGTTCATCTGATCAGTGGGCACTTTATATCGCCACTGTGACGCCCAAATAAGGTCCCAAAGGAGGACAACACCTCTTTTATCTCTTTGTCAGGGAGATAGTCTCTCTCTCCTCTCTTCCCTGTCCCCTCTTTCACTCTATCTTTGTCCTCACTCTCGCTCTGTCTTATCTCTCTCGTCTCTCGGTATAAAACAAAGATCTTGAGGCAATGACTGTCATGTGATACATGTTCTTTGTGTTGATTTTCACTAATGTAACATAATAATTATAAGCCATTTTGCAATCATTTTTAGTGAGCACTAAACATTTGTGATACCAATTAATCAGGTACACCTGTAAAGAATAATGCTTTCTACAGTAAGTAACCCTTCAATTAATCCTGTTTAGCCTCTGTCATCCCTTTCTCTGTTTATCATACTTTGAAAGCTTATGATGTTCAGTTTCTTAAGACTGTATTAGAGAGATGTTTATATGTTTATATATATATATATACATACACCTTTGGGTTTTGAATCTGATTGCATTTTAGTGACAGGTGTTTTTTTAATGTTCAGTCTTCTTCATGTATGTAAATTGGGTAGGAAAAACACAAGGAATGTGGAAAAGCATGTGCTTTAGAGGAGACTATTTTAACATGAGCAAAATGTAGTCTTACCGTCTCATAGTCATACCACACAGCATCCGGGATATATGCCCGCACCTCGTCCACACCCTGCAGAAAACAATAACAAAATATTTCGTCATATGTGTGCGTATTTGAACATTTGTGGTTGCCATTGAAAACAACATTAAATACCTCCGATTTGTTAAGTAGACATAAAAAGGTGTCAGCTTTGTGTTCTGTGTGAAAGCATGCCTGTGTTTGACTTGTGTTTGCAGCCAGTAACACCTGCTTCTGCTCCCCGCACAAATCCTGACACTTTAATCTTAAACAGGCCTAAACAGGAGGATAGGAGCCACAAAACACAACAAAGGAAGCATGGATATTTCTTGCTGCTATAAATCACTGCAACTTAATAATAAATAAGAAGAAGATAAAATGTTTCTATCACGGAGAGTTATTTCAAAACTGCCTACCATCTGATATAAAGTATCCTCAAAATGCTTTGTGACATTTCAGTCTACAGTGCTATGATGCAACCGATGATGGAAAAGACAGCATCAAGGGACGACTGATAGGTAACAGCCTTTGATAGCTTAAGGTGGTGGACAGACAGGAGCAATCAATAGAAGAGCGCCAAGCCTTTGATAGCTTTGTCACTTTTCTGCTCTTTCTGACAAGGCAGAACAGAGAGGGAGAGAGATAAACACAGAGAGCGCAGCGAAAGAAAGAGCCAACCAGAGGTCCTTTTCAAAACTGACCAAATTGTGAAATACACTGTCAGCTGAGTAGGCCTAGACAGTCTGTCAAAGGCATGGATGGCAGCTCTCTCTCACGCTCTTTCTTTTCAGTGAAAGAAAGAGAGTGAGTGAGAGTGGCCCTCTGAGGCCTGTTAATAGGAACAAGAAAGAGGGTCGACGGGAAGCCAAGGAAGAACAAACAGGTAAGAAGATGAGGAACAATGGATATATGAACAAAAGCAAATCCTTTTAAATGCAAAGCACCCCAAAAGTACATGAGGAACTATATAAGAGCAAAATAAGATAGAAACATATTGCTACAATGGCCTACTAACTAAATTAAATGACTTAATGTCCTCTTTAGGCTCCACAATTGCAGTTTTAAGGCAGATCACCTCTCACAACCGCTGCACAGCCTGTGGGGTGACAGCCTGGGGAAATGGATGCTCCCCCTATACCTTGTTTTCTGGATTCGGATTTGCTCGCGGCATTTATCAATCATCACACTGACTAATGGCAAGGGACTGCATGACCTAGCATGGCTGCTAACTTCGATTGAGAGGGACAAGGCATGAGGCCCGTACCCTCGTTTGGAGTACTGAAGCTCAGTTAGCCATGGGGTAAGATTTGATCAGGTGGGCTGGAGATTCATACTGGCAGAATGATCAGATGGTAGCTGAGGTAGATGAGAGAAGAAGTGAGGGTGAGCAAGAGAGGAGGAAAGAGAGTTGGGATGAAATGAAATGGGATCATAAGGATGAGTTGACAGCAGCTGATTAAGAGAATGCAGATGAGATAAGGGAGCCACTGCTTGATGAAGGGCTGAGCTAAAAAAGTAAAGGGAGCAATGGGCAAGTAGAGGGGGGAGAGTGGAAGCATGGATGAAGACTAGAGGGGATGACAGACAGAGAGAGAGAGAGAGAGAGAGAGAGAGAGAGAGAGAGGGAGAGAGCAGGAGATCTCCCCAGTTTATCACAGAGATCAAGGTTAAAGCATCGACTGATCTGAATGATGGAGCAAGAGCATCATTAGAGAAAGGGAGAAGCAGGCGGACAGAGCGATAAATAGAAAGCGACAGAGAGATATGAGAATAATGTAAAAAGAAAAGTGATGGTATGATGTGAAGGGTTGTTAGAGATCAGCGTGTGACCTCGCTCAAGTGGCTGACACTATCTCGTCATGTGGCCCTTTCACAGCCAGATGCATCTGGAACAGATAGTGGGCACTCTGTTCTTAATGCCTGCCCTTACCCTGTCTTGAACCACAGCACTGCGGCTCAGCAGCACACTGTCACCAGAAAAGATGAATATTCAGCCACATCGGACCTGTCATTTGGAAAGAGTCCTTTTTTAAGTGGCATTGCCAGGTCAGAAATGTTTGTAAAGCTTATGCCAGTGTGCTACACTGCACTGCTCATTTTTCTACAACAGATTTAAAAAAATGTATATATACATAATACGTGAGAGACGAAAAAAAAAATCATAATTTGCAGTTCAACATAACAAAAATAATAGATGTTTCCTTTCGTAAACCAATATGTTTAGGTTACATAATCACCTTAAAGTGTGAGATACTCAATGTCTCAATGAATTATTATTTATCTTGCATTACACTCAGATCCGTTTCTTTCTGCCTGCTTCCTTGGGCCTATTTGGTATTATTCTGCCTGCCATGAACTTCAGTATGCAGAAGTGGGAGGGGAGATTCACATGAGGTCTTGTAAGTATTGATTGTAAGAGTGGATCGAGCAGCATGGTGCATCTTTGGTGTTTTGCTCGGGTTTGGTTCAACCCAAATTCTGGGCACATGAACAAATGTATCTCAAAAGCTTACAAACACTGGTGGAACATCTGTCGACGATATGTTGGACAAATTGATTTGAAATGTGAACACCCTCAAGCAGAGAAAAAAGAAAGCAATTTTCTGTATACTGCACACATAGCTGTGGTGTGAACGACTGGTCTCGAATGTAGAGCTGTCCAAATGTGTCATGATGCATTAAGTTAGAATTGTAGGCCTTAATGCATCATCTGTACATGTCTGGGACTGGCAATATTCCATGCCCTCTTATAAACAAACTGTGCAATTGCATAAAATGTCACCCAAAAAAAGTTGCACATGAGAACAACATGGTTATCAAGTATTTCTGAATAACTTTATCCAGTACACTGAATTCATCCGTGACAATTCTGTACCATCACAAGCAATGTAATAATTTACCTTATTGTATGCATTTCTCTCTATTCAATTGTCAGTGTCACAATCTTGGTTTTGGTTTAGTTTGTTTCCTGTTTTATTTTGAAGTTTCCTGCCTCTTGTGTTTATTTGACTTCCTGTCTTTGTGATTTTCCCCTCCTTTTTTTTTCTATGGATCACCTGTGTTGGATTTGTCTCGTCAGCCTTGTTCTGTTCCCTTGTGTTTCTTCTACCTATTAGCTTTCAGTCTGCCCTCGTGTCTGCCCACCTGTGTCTTGTTGTCCGATTAGTTTATTGTGTATTTATGATCCTGTCTTTTGTCTGTTAATTGTCGGTTCGTCTGCTATGTCTCCTGTTAGTATCCCTTGTGCAGCTGTCTGATTTAACTGATCCTGTTTCGTATCGTTTTTTGCCCGTTCTGGTCATTGGATTTTTAGTTACTCACTTTTAGGCTCACCTTCCATGTTTTTTTGTTTTTTTTTAAATAAATCACAGTTTAAAGTCCCTGTGTTCCCTGTGTCTGTCTGCATTTGGTTCTATCCCCTGTTGGCCATTTCTACAGACCATGACAATCAGGGTACTTTGATGATGCAGAGCAGAGTGCTTTCACAGAGAAAATAAACAGGTGGTTGATCATAATTGATGCCCACTTATAATGGAATTCTCTTCATCCCATTCTGTTAACAACTTCACTACAGTTGAGCTGTGTCTCTTGCTCTGAAAGAACCCAAAGTAGGTGCACTTTTGACAGCTATTAATTTGTTTTGTATGTCGTTTTTATTCAAATTACAACCTGCATAGTCACCTTATGGCCTTGTCCCTTCCCCTCAGACCAACTCGAGCCATGAGGCACTGCAAGCATAAACCCTCCACTTCTTGTATTAGAAACTTTTCCACAATCACACTGATTGAAGCTACTTTATCCCTGGCCCCACTATGAATCCAATTCGCTTTCCACTATTCTGTAATTCACAAGAGGCCATGCTAAATTGCTTATTAATCAGGCCACTTTGACATGACCGCAATCGCTGTGTATGCATGAATACACATGCACGTACAGGCACGCACATTTACTAGTACACACAGGTGCACGCATACACACACACACACACTGAGACAAACATGCACAAACACACATATACACACACTTCTATCTACACTTCTAATCTGCTGGTAATGAGGTCAGTGCTCTCATTAGAGTTGAGAGAAAAGAGGGAGGATATGAAAGAGAGAAGAAAGAGGGATGAGAGGAGGGGAGGGCAACAAAGAAAATCCCATGTCATGTTTTCCCAGCGGAGGTCACGGTATGTGTGTGAGTGAGAGAGTAACTGATCATCTCATCTGCATGACACATTTCTCTATGTACTACATGTACATTTCCATATGTACTGTAGCTGTATATGATGGTAGTTTCTGTGTCTAGATGTGATATAGTACAGTTATGAAAGTGCATTTTGAGTGAGCGCATGCATGTGAAGGACCAAGGCATGTTTGTATCTGTTATTTGGGGTTTGTGTGTTGGCTGACCGGGTGTAGCACAGGTGTGATGAGCAGGTGTTTTCCCCAGAGGAACTGCTGGTCCACTGTCCAGGTGGCACTGTCGGAGTAGAATCTTGGGAGTGACAAAGAAGAGTATAGAATCAATTAGATATGTTTTTAATCATGTTCCTGCAAATAAAAACATATTTACAATCATTGTGTAAAGGCATCATGTCTAAGTGAAGTTTGTTCAGGCAGAGCACCGAAATTGCGCTTCTACTGGCTGATTGGCATATCTGCTGTTTGTGGTATGCTTTTCAATGATTCAATTAGCTCATTTCCAGCTAACACATGCATGCAGGTGTGCAGCGCGGGCCTTACAACCTGTCGCTGGTCTGCTCGTTATCCTCACGGTGATGCGTTTTGCCGCCACAGTTGACCTCACGCAGTCTGTGCTTCTCCAAGTGGAGTAAATAATCACGGTGCACACTGCGCGTCTTCTGCTGCCGCACTCTGCACGCGACTCAGCTGGTTGTCAGACAGCTGTCACCTCAGATGCCGAGAAGCAGAGTTTAACTGTGTTTGCTGTGGGACCGCGACCATTATGTCGGGAGACTGTAGGCTACTCACCAGTCACCGCATATCTAACTACTTGTCACTATACCGGGGTCTAAGGTAGGTGCTGTTGTTGTTCCTTATCTGCATTCATGGCCTGTGCATGCTTGCACATGATGTTGTGCTGCTGGCTATTTGCATTCTGCAATGCTGCTGAATATGTGCGTTTTTATTGAAATCTGTGTGTTCATTTTGCAACGAATGTGTAACATGGAAGTTCATGTTGCATACCAGTTAATGTCATATGGTGTCTGGCAAGTGCTTGCCTTGGTGCTAACGTCCAAAATGATTAGAAGAATGGTCTATTTCAGTTGGGGCTGAATTAGTTTTGGCCATGTTTTGCCCACTGGTTAGAATGTGTTTTTACCTCATCTATGCGGAAACAGATGATCACAATAGAATGCTTTGTTTGGTCAAGCTGGTAACTCCTGGTGATTGCTTATGTGGTTTGTGTGAAGAGGAGAGGATGCTGTTGGCTGCTGTTGGCTTCAACAGCTATCTGCTCCACCCCAACCTCCTCTTAAATGTATGTGATATTGCTGATTTAACTAAGATTAATCTTCATTTAAGTGTTTATTAAGGGGATAAGCTCTCTCAGCTGACTCTTAAATTTAAAAATGCACACATGCTTTATTTTCTCCAAGGCCTGCCATGGCCTAACAGTTAAACGATCCTGTTGTGAATTACTTCTTCCCACAACTTTTTAACAACGATGATAATACAAGAAACAATGTTTGTTATTAGATCTAATATAATCCTGCGTCCCAAAGTGCTAAATAAAGCATGAAGTCAGTTCAGGCAGAGCACTGAAGTTCCACTTGTATTGGCAGCGGTTTGTGATGTAGCCTGCTACAAAGGTTGGCTCATTCCCAACTGTGTGACCAGTGACATCCCCTCATATTCATGCAGGTGTATTGCGTGGACGTTAAGACTGTGACTGTTCATTATGCTCATGTCAACGCCATAGCTGACCGTAGTCTGTTCTTGTCCTTATGGATGACTACACACCGGATTTCATCTCACCGCTAGACCAGGGTCAAAGGTAAGTGTACACTGCCGTTTGCTTCATGGTTGTGTTTGCTTGGCAATGCCAGTAGCTAGCCAAGGCTGCATTGTTGTGGGTTATTTCTGCGTTCAGATTTGCTGCACTGCTGTTGCTGTTCATGATTCAATTCATGATGTGAATGAATTATTGGTATTCATGGCCTCTGTGTGCTTGCAAGTGATGTTTTGCTGCTGGCTGTTTGCAATCTGCTATGTTGCTGAATATGTGCACTTTCAACTGACATCTTTGATTTATTAATTTGTTACGTATGTCTCCACCTTAACCAAAAAAATCAAGTTCATATAGCAGTTGAGTAAATGTCTTGTGGTGTCTGGCAAGTGCTTGTTTGGTCCAAAATGATGATTTGAATAATACTTCAGTATGGGCTGAGTTGGTTTTGGGCACGTTTTCCCCCTGGCAGTTTGAAGGTGTTTTCCTCATGCATGCTAACTAGATGATCACTGGAGAATACTTTATCAAACTCAGTTTTATGGTCATTCATACCAGCATAGCTAAACTCCTGCTGATTGCTAATTTAGATTGTGTGGAGAGAACGCCTGGCTTCCCAACGTTGTTTACTGCCACAGCTAACTCCACCACCCCAACCTCCTCCTATGTGATGTTGTTGATTTAACTAAGATGAATGGTCACATAAGGGGTCTTGGTCCTTCAGCTGACTCCTTAACTAAGTCTGTGATAACTCCCTCAAACAACGGAGCCTTTTCCACCAAACTGTACAACCATTTGCTATAAATGTTCAATTCCTTGAGTGTCCCTGTCTGACATCATGAGGACCGTGGACTTAAAATATTGTGAATGACTTACTCGTGCATGACGGGACGTACAACAGTCTCTCCTGTAGTGTGGGCTTTGTAGAAGAGTGTGTAGAGGTAAGGCAGAAGTGTGTAACGTATCGTCAAGTAATGTTTCGAGCTCTTCACCAGTGTCGAGTTGGGACCAAACGATGCTGGATCCTGGGGCTGGAGACAGACAGTCGGATGGATTAAAGGGATGGGGTTGATGAACGAGAGGGAAGAAGCGTGAATGGGAAGTAAAGATTTGTCTTTTATCCACAGGGGGGGAAAAGGGAAAGAGATGCAGAGATGAAAAAGAGCTTGTTTGAACGGGAAAAGGAATAGGTTGGAGGGCAGATAATGGAAATGGGGAGACGGATTTGTAGTGAGAGGAAAGAGAGGTTTGATGGGAGAAAGGTTAAGAAGAAAAACAATGGACTGATTTCGTTTTACATCACCAAATCATTCATAAGTGGACATCAACTGTAGTTATAAAGATTAAAATGGAAATTAACTTTAAATAGGACTAATCTAAAAGCAGTGTTTACAAAGCGAATGAGCAAAAGAGAACTTGAGTGAAAGATATAAAGGAGAAAAAGTGTGCGAGAAAGAAACAGAAGTATGATTTAATTCCGATGATAGTGGAGAGTTGAGAGGGTGATTAGCTGCTAACAGGCCGTGCTCCCCTCATCTGGCTAATCATTTATGCCCTCGGCACCTCTGAGAGTGTGACGAGGAGTGTGTGTGTGTGTGTTTGGACTGGCCTGCATGGCCATGTGTTGAGAGCCATGATTAGGGCAAAGCAAAGGTCACACGTTAGCTGTCTCGTTTAGTGGAAATCGTACTTCAGATTCATCATCCTCGTGTCCCTGTCCTCCAGCATATAAACCCCCCGCTCCCTTCTTCCATCTAACACCCCCCCCCTGCATTACCTTAATGCTGTGCTATTTTTGCAGCAGTGATGAGCATGGAAATGTCACATGAAGAATGTTGTGAGAACATACATTTTCACGCTATTCAATGCCGCAGACAGACTTTGTCGACCGAGTCATTTGTTCATCTAGCTCAGTATGTTTGATCAATATAAACACTGTGGGCTCAGTGGGTGCTTTTTCTGTGACATTTTAAATCTGACATTTACATTTATAGTGTGTGTTTCCTAAAGATAAACATGAATATCACTCTATCCTCATTTTGATTTTCATGATTAGTGTTCTGATTATTATTGCCAAGTAGTTTTCAGAGTTGGATTTAAAAGAAGATTTGAAAAAAGTAAGACAATCAAGCAACTTAATTTGAGTAGATGAAAATTACAATAAAAATGAAAAACAAAACCTATACAATATGTCTGAAATGAAAGAGTTGTGCAGTTTTGAGAAGTGGTAGTTTTGTTTATTATTATTTTTATTATTATTATTACCTGGTTTGCTTTGGCCTTGAAAATGTTTTAAAAATAACAAACTTGAACTAATTTACTGTTTGACAAACCCCTTTTCCTGAACAGCGATTGTACAATCATAGCTCAGTGAACGAAAGGCAAGGCAGGTTATGAAGCGGTGTGCATGGAGTCAAAGGGATGGATGCTGCAAACCCTTGCATGTCCAGCTACTATAAAGCTTACAGAAGCACATTTATTTTACAACGCAGCTCTACCAGCGCTGGTATGATGACAATCACCATGGATACTGAAAGAAGTTTCTATTTTTTACCACTTGGCATTCTGTAACACCTATGTGCAATGCTCTGAAATGAAGGGTATACCCTGCAGCACTTTAGACCAAACAATAGTGATACACACATCTAAGACTGACAGGCTAATAGAAGAATTGTAGAACAGAATGCCTTTACGGTACCTTGTAGCCCTGAGCATTGTGGTTCCGGCTGAAGGGGTAGAAAGCTCCCACCTGCATCCAGCGACGACATAACTCTTCACTGCAGTCGTCAAAGAATCCACAGATGTCAGCGCCGATCTGAAATGCAGGAGGGGATGACAGCTTGACATTCAGCCAGAACCTACAGTATAGTTCTATTAATATCTTTAATGTTACATTTGGTGTATTTGAATCTTACGTTCGGCGAAAAAGCGGATGCTGTGGATTCCAGTAAAAGAACGTGTATTGGAACTGAAATAAAATGTAGCTCCATTTTTATTGTAAATGTCAATCCAGGCGCCTTGAGAAAGTAACCAAACTGCATCTGAGGTCAACAAATCTCATGCAGTTGTGAAAAAGGGGCACTTGCGTGATAGCTGAACACATATTTTGCCTTTTTAAAATGGCTTTCTTGATGTCCGCTCAATTCAGTCAAGATTTACTGTCAGACAGTAGATGTGGGCTGTGATCTTTATTTACATTAATTGCACAATGGAGTCCAAGAAAGAGACTTCAGACATAGGCCAGTCCACAGAGACTGCTTGCTCTCTTTTGTTTACTACTGGCCACATTTTACAACGGACTCAACGGGAGGCAATCGATCCCAACCCTATTTCTCCGTCTCTCTCTTTCTGTCTCTGTGTGTGTGTGTGTGTGTGTGTGTGTGTGTGTGTGTGTGTGTGTGTGTGTGTGTGTGTGTGTGTGTGTGTGTGAGAGAGAGAGAGAGAGAGAGTGAGAACCTAAAATCAGCTTGACACAGTCCCACCAGGATGTAGTTGGCATCTATAAGACCACCTGACATGCACAGTTGGAGGTGTGTGTGCGCGTGCATGTATGCGTTTGCGAGTGCATTCGACTCTTCGCTGTTTTCTTGCCTGTGTTTGGACTGCATGCAAGTACATCGAGCACACTTGGGTACTGACTAGCTGTGTGGTGTTTTTTTTTTTTTGTTTTTATTAGTCCCGTTTTTGAACGAGGTGGTGTTCCCACAAAGGGAACCAGTGTTCTTCCAGACATTTTAATGGATCTTGTTCCAGACACACTTTTTCTTGCCTGCCCTCCTGCCTTTATGCTTACGCCTGAACATGGATCTCAATTAGCTGCTGAATCCTCTTTTGAAAAAGAGGGAAAGTTTCTAATGCCAGAACTACATGTTAACTAAACTGAAACGCGTAATAAGAGCTACGACTGCCTCAAGCTAAATTGATTAGTTACAAGGTCTTTTGGTATGATACAAGCGCTCTACATACTGAATAGTGTTTTTGTATTTCATTAATACTATCGGAAGGGAGTCTGAGCCTCAAGTGAAATGTGCCTTCGTTAATGGATATTTGCTCAAAATGAACCGACTGCAAGGAGCTCTTGGTTGCCTCGAGTTTTTCTTTCACCCACACCAAATCAATCAAAACAAGACTTTTTCTCCTGCGAGTGTGTGGTGACAATATAAGTACAAAGGCTTAAAAGGAGGTGCACATTAAACTGTTGTGATGCAATGTTTATATCTGTAGCCCAAGTGAAACGCTGAAGACAGATTACTCCTTGCAGTCCTGTTAAGCCCTGTCATGACATCCAGGTAGAAACTGTTTTTCCTGTCAAACTCACTTACCTTGAGCATAATATGAACAGTGTTTGCCCTTGTGGAGGTTTACTACTCACATAGGGAATCCCAAAGAGCCCAAACTCTAGCATGCCAGGGATGGCCCATTTTATGTCGTTCCAGTTGGCAGCATTATCCCCCAGCCAGTGACCCGAATATTTTCCCACACCTGGGAAGGAGGAGCGGGTCAACATCAGAGTACGGTTTCCTTCAAACACACGCTGCAGAGCTCTGCGGGGGGAGGAGGAGGAGGAGGAGGAGGAGGAGGAGGAGGGGGGGGGGGGGGGGG
>NW_022280054.1:6711037-6737574 GCF_004355925.1 Anarrhichthys ocellatus | reverse complement strand
TTTTTTTTCTTTCTTCCCCAGTTTACATTATTATTATTATTATTATTTAGTTTGCAAAGGGAAATCGAAGCCACATTGATTTCCATGACAATACGGAACCCTGATGATGTTTATGAAATGTGTCTCCTGCCAATAAAATATTTTAATTTCTGGACGGGGAGAAAAGGGGAGGAAGTGAGGAAGGGGACAAAGTAAAGATTAGCTAGCTTGAGTACTAAAGGAGTGAGTCACCAATTGGACTTCAGAGGGCTTGCATTTCATGTGTATATGCCCTTGTGTGTTTGTATGCGTGTACCATGTGTATGTTAGTATTATGTTTCCCTTCATACAGTGTGTGTGTCTTTGTACAACTGTGTTTACTGGGCCTTTTCTCATTTCTCCATATTTGTGCCTCATTGTCTGCTCGCTCCTCTGACTTGTGACCCAGAAATCAATCTTAGCTCATCATCATGAAGGACGTCCGAATTCCTAAAATGCACCTTGAATAGCGAGGAGTGCGTAGGCTTGCCGCAGTAGCTATAAGCTCGGAAACACCGGTGTAATCTTTTCGGCACCAGTGACGTATGAAAGGGGCGTGACACACAGCTCCCGTCTGACTACTGTTGCTCCTAAAGTATAGTTATTAAGGATGGCCTATGAGCAAGGTGAACTGCGTTTCTACGTTTTGAACTCTGTGGCTTACGTCACGGCTGACTTGAAAAAGTTAGCCAAGGGGTATTCAGCAATCTGCAAACACACTGCTAGATGCCACCAAACCATATCCCCGCTCCCTTTTAAGATGTCACAAAGAACTTTAAATAATATACCGAATGCTGTGCCATAATATTTTTTATTGTGGAATAATCTATTCCTCTGCAGTCACGGTCACCTGAAAGGTTACAATAGCATTTAATCAAATGCAGTGATTTATTTTTAATATTTTTTTTATTTGCTTCCGAGATGCATCTGAAAGTGTGTGGCAGTAATGAATCGGCAGAAAATCCCCAAAAGTGGGGAAACAAGGTGAAGGAACCCTTGTAGCACTGATGTGAGATATTGTAACAGTTCCTTTCTTCTTTTTGACTCAACATAGTGTGTGTGTGTGTGTGTGTGTGTGTGTGTGTGATCTGCATCAAAGGCTGTGCATTGCATTTGTTTAGTGTTGTGGGGTGTTATTTTCCATCAGCCAAAAAACCTATTAGTGCAGGTGTGTGCTGCTTTCTAATTGATGCAATTTCCCATACCATCACCATTAGTGCATATTAGGATTCTGGCAACTGAAGCCATATTTAGCCTTGTGTGAAATGACTAGCTGGGGGCTTGGAGACTATAGAAACTCCTGTACCAAGATGAATGTGACTGCAGCCTTTATACCTCTGTGGTTTGTGTTTTGTGCAGCTCTTGCTCATGTGCCAGGCAGACTTCCTTGAATCTACAATTTACAGTCTTTGGATTATGAATCTGATGTGCTCCTGTGAACCTCCTCTGCTACTAATTTTTTCAAATTACTCTGTGCTTGTTTGCATGATGGAAACAAAAAGAGATTAGCTGCATTTTAGGCCCACCTGACTCATCAAAATATCATTTGTGTGGCACCCAAGTACGGTTTCAGGAGCATGGCGAACTTTATGTAGCGTACTTTATGTAACTAAATGGGCTTTACATGCATTTGCATAGCTTGATTGTAGGAAATACACAAACTGGTGTGCCCCTTGCATGCACATGATATTAAGCATAGACTAAACTGGATGTATAGGTATACAGGCCAAATGTTTGTACTCAAACTAGCGTGTGCACTTAACTATCAGATGTCCACATAGTCCCCTAAATTGAATATAATAATACTGACTTGAGTGTCCTGCCTCTATATCTATAAATAAAGCATAAATCAACTTTAACCTGCTTAAAGCTCCATCAATTTCCATATCTAAATAATTATTATCATTACATCTTATAATCACATTGATTCCTCTCTGTAGGTTTGTGTAAGTAATGGGCCCTTTTAAACTGTTTCAGCGCCAGACCCAGATGAGGAATTCATTCACTCACCCTGGGATCCGGACTCATTAAAACATATTTCTGCACTTATCACATGGGATACGACTTGAAATGGTCTGCAAGAGTCACAGGCTTTGATTTAGCCGAGGGCATAATACACTGGGCTGTGCTGAACTGACAGATTTCTCCGTTGCACCTTCTTCTTTTTTTTTTTTTTTTTTACATTTCAGCTCCATTATCATGTTGCCATTTCTCACCAGCCACTGACTCTACTGCACTTAACGTTGAAGATCCCGTGTGTCGCACTGTTTTGACATTACACAACACACTTTGAGTTAGCCAATGCCTCATTGCTGTGGAGGGGTGGCAGCAAGTTAGCGTCCTCGGCACGAGTTGGCCAAACTCCTTGCGAATGTACTCACTTTTCAGTAGCCAGCACCATAGAGTAGCCATACAGACTGTGGACATCATAGTGGTTCCCCCAGGCCTGTTTGGCATCCATACACAGCGTCTTACTGTACATCACCTCATCCAGAATCTCTGTGGGGAGCGAAAAGATGGAGAAGGTAAAGAGATTGGAGTAAAGTGAGCAGAGGCATGGAATGAATACAAAATATAGGATGCAGTGATGGAAGGGGAGAAAAGGAGGGAAACAGCACAGAGGAAAGGGAGACACTGATATATACAGCAATAGGAAGTGTGAACAATGAGGAAATGAGAGACAGCCAGAGCAATGGAGAAGGAGGATGACTAAGGAGGAGTGCAATAAAAAGGTGGCATCAGGGGAGCATGCCTTTTCCAGTTATGATCATCCTGTCTGGGACACAGTCGGAATAAAAGACATGGCAGAAGACTCATTTTCAAAATCCCTCACTGGGGACTAGCTATTTTAGATGAGTTTTCCTCTGGACCTGAACTTACTTTATGAGCTATTGTGACGGATTTATCAACTTGTGCACAACAGTTGGGCTGCAAGCCCATGACATCCTCTGTATCTTTGCAGGTATATGTAGATTTATGACTGGTTTGTATGCAAGGGCAAACTTGCAAACAATCCTCGACAACGTTTTGAGACTCAAGCGTGTCTCTAAAGGAACATGGATATTGCGCATATCAAAAATGTGCAAGAAAAGCAAATGCATAATATTATTATGGCGCAGAACATATAACTAAAAGTGTCTTACTTGGAGTGTAGGGAGGGTAGTTGAGGTTGTTATCAGCACAGCCCTTATTTGATCCTTTCTGGAAACTAGCCACCTCATTCATGTCCTGCAAGTGCATCAGAGGACATTGTTCCATAAATCACAATTATAATCATTTTAACTTATTATTTGAATTATTTGCAACATGCTCTAACAGTGTTATGGATCCAGGATTCTTCCACTTAGGTGATCATCATATACTAAAAAGGAGACTCTGTTATAGTTTCTGATTCTGAAATCAGAATTAATAATGCTGATTCTGATTTTTACATTTTATTTAACCTCTTGGATAAACAAAGTGACCTGGGATGTGTTATAGTGTTTGAAGTAAGATGTTAATTTGTGTGTGTTGCAGCAATCAGAAGTAGTAATGAATGAACCAAATCAAAATGTTCTGCTGAGCACCCTTTAACTACATAATATAATCAGCCTGTGTTTGGTGCTCTGTATTGGCCTCCAATGTCCAACCCACAGTGAAGTAATTGCCACCAAAAAATTACAAAACAAAGTAAGCTCACTGCCCCTGTCTGCGCGTAATTGGCTGCAGAATAATGTCAGTGTCAGGATTTTGGGTTGGCGGACAGCTAATCAGTGGAAACACACCTTCATTTTATGTGTTTTTAAAATTGACTTACAATCCAGAGGGCGTCATGTTTGATCTCCTTGGAGAATCTCTCATACTCATCAACCCACCAGTCGATGCAGTTTTGGCTGGTGTAGTCTGGAAATACAGTCTCTCCTGGCCACACCTGAGAGGGAGAGAATGTGAGAAATGTGTTTTTTTTTTTTTTTTACAAGCACATTTTTATAGATTTGGAGCAAAACTCAAAACTCTGACAACATTAGTTTGGCATGTGAGCTCCTCTACTGATGGTATCCACTGCAGTTTCACCAACACACAATGCTGTACTTTTGTTTCATGTTCTCCTTATTTATTTCATTTCAAAAAGCATCTGCAACATGTATTTAATTAAGTGAGAATCAAGCCGACACAATATCGTACAGGTGTGAGAGAGAGAGAGAGAGAGAGAGAGAGAGAGAGAGAGAGAGAGAGAGAGAGAGAGAGAGAGAGAGAGAGAGAGAGAGAGAGAGAGAGAGAGAGAGAGAGAGAGAGAGAGAGGAGATAATGCAATAGAAATCTCTAGACGTGGCTGTGTGTTAGAAGTCGTCCTTAACGACATGTATTGAGAAAAATGATTAATCCACAGAGAAAGGCGGAGATTTCGTGAGAGTGTTTCTGTGTGTGAACCCCTCCTGTAGAGCACAGTAGATATTAAATCTCAAGGTTGCTCCATGCTAGCTATCTTTCTACCTTTTTTACTTCCACTGCCAATGACTTTACAACCCAGTTTGTAGCAAAGACATGAATCATGCTTATGTATGCTCACACAGATTTATAGTCGGATGTTTTTGGCAGGTGGTCAGAACTCCAAGGTCAGAGCTTATTGATAGTCCCTCACTGTTGCAATCTAACCTTTTCCAATCAGCTCTTTCTTCTTTCATCTCTAGATTTCTGACCCCAGCTGCTCACTAATACTGATAGCCCGGTTACCACTTTAAACAAACCTGCTGGCGTTTTATAGTGGCATATCTTTTTATAACATTGTCTGGGTTTTTTTGCTCTCCAGTCTGCCCATCTATGCCTCTGCTCCAACAAAGGGACAGACATGACGGAAGGTGGAAAGACTTCCGTCTTTTTTTGTGTTTACCCGATAGTCTGTCTTTTTGTCTCTGGTCTCTCAATGTGACTGACTTCCTGTGTACGTACCTCCCTGTCACTCCACCACACCGAAAGACAACCAGTCTGTATCTCTGTACATTACTCTCAAATCTATTATTTGTCTGTTTTCCCTTTCTCAGCCCATGTCTGTCATTCCTACCTTTAAACCCGCATAGCCTCTTTTCTCTCCTTGCTGCTTTGTTTATTGTGTGAGTGATGTCCTTCTATGATTTTACCCATACACTGAAACATATGGGCCACCAGGAAAAGCTTTATCCTTTGCGAGCAATTAGCTGTTTTAAGAGCAGAATAAATACCAGCCTGTCTCTGTATCTCCTTTGTCACCGACACATCTACCGCACAGGTCGCTTTGCAAAGACCCCATTGTTTTCATAAACAGGACACATACTTCATATGGAAATAAATTAGACTCGATTATAATAATCCGACACATGCGTGCACGGACATAAAGCACAAACGAGCGAGAAAAGCTTTTTGTTCAGAGAAATGGATACACTTATATGTACTCACAGACTGACTTTTTCCTTCTCTTTATCTCTCACACTAACACTTGCACACCTAATCTGTGGTGCATCGATGCAGAACATTTTAAGATTAAACACTAATGTGGAATCAATGCATATGTTTGACCTGTTATAAACAGCATGAAAAAGCGATTAGCCGAAGGACTGGGCCTAATCGTGTGCATAATCAAAAGCAACACTATAAAAGCATGGGAGCCGCACACTTCAACCCCCCACCTCCACCTGTCTATACAGGGGAGAGCCTTTTAAATATGTGCTCTGTGGGGAGAAGGATCAAAACGTAACATACGGGAGGCTTGAACTCCCATTAGGGCATTGTGGAGAGCCAGTTACACATATGCTTGCATACACACAGCAAATGCATATGTTTATGCTTATGTTGCATGAAATATTGTACAATGCGAAGGCTCTAATACTCGGTTGTAAAATAGACCTTAGGCAGTTTTCATTTTTTAGTCATGGATTCAGCAAGGTCCTAAATAATTTGAGAAGTTTTCTTGCCCAACATTATAAATTGACTCAATTCATGCTGATTCTTTAATGGATATCCTCAGGCTAATATCCTTGTATTGCATAGATTATTAGAATTGATCATCCTACCAACATATTTGGCATTCAAGGACTACCGACTGAGGTCCCTAGGGATCCCCAAGAATAAACTACTGTAAGAAATAATATCTTTTTGCAAACAGATCCCTGCAGATGACTATAGCTGGGATGTATTAGCTGGAAAACACAATGGGACCGCAGCATGAAGCCTTACCAAGTGCAAGTTCAAATTTGATAACAATACCACAAAAAATGAATATTTTACACGTGCTTTTCTAAGGGTATGTCTAGGTGAGGTGAGGTGTCAATCTAAAGGTCAGAGTGCAGCCACTGTTTTGAGACACAGAGACTCGGGAAATTTATATACGAACTGAAGTTATGTTCGAAAATATATAAATAATTAGGCATATCTGCCGGCTAATTTGAAATGATGCAACAGCAGCCCGTGGGTATTTATGGTCATAATAATGTATTTTGGACTAAATATTTTACTGGATTGGATCATCTGGACCTTTGGCAATGTAACAAGACCGTTTTTGTTGGAATATTATGGATGGGTGGATTTAAATGAAGCTTCATTGTTGAGTTGCCTCGATTTTGTAACTGTTTGTTTGTTGGTTGGTGGTCTAACAGAGGCGTTGATTGTACCTGCTGTTGTGATTGTATCTTGAAATGGTTTACATAAATCAAATCACAAGAATCTTAGCTTTCCAAAGATATGTCGCATCAGTAGCTACCTATACATAGCAGTTGTGTACATGACACAGATGTACAGTCGGGCCGTCGGAGTGTTAAGAGGTGTTAAACAAATAAGTGCATACCAATCAATAGCTGTATCTATCAAAGTCTTTATCTCTTAAAACTGCATAGTCGGAATTGGGTGGTTTTGACTTTGGTTCCCAGGAGCCCAATACATTAGTATTTTTAGAAAGCACTTATTAAAACGGAAAGAGAAAACAATGATATGAAGTCGATTGACAACAAAATTATTGACAAAGTTGTGGGAAATTGGAATGCAGAATAAAGCACCTGTGAGATGGCAAGGTGTACCTCTGGGTTGGGTACCCCAGTTAGCAGGATTAATGTTCCTGGAATCATCTTAAGTATTAATTTCACAAAAGCTAGACTTGGACTGTATACCATAACAACATTGTGCAATACAAGGTTCAATTGGTGCTCAGGGGCAAACACGGGCCATAAAACCATGTCCATACTAATAAAACACTTTCACCTGCCTTTACAACTGATATCAAGTGGAACGGAAGCATGGCTTGGTGATGTGTCTGCATGCCACTGTTATATAATTTATACATACTAGAAGCCCAGAGATACTCACAATTTTCCCTTCACCTAAATATTTGTATTAAAACACCATGTTGTAGTTCCCACGCAACCACATAGTGTAGAGAGTAGTTGGTGAATGTAATGGGAAATTTTAAATCATTTTCCAACATGGGGATGCAATTCCCAACCGTTTGGCAGTTCTTGAGAAGACAGACTTCTGGCAACAATAATGCCATGATAAGGTTGTTAAGATCATGTCTGTTGCCAATTGTAATGCGAAGTGGAACCGAAAGTGAACCCCTCAAACTTGCATACCTTTTTGCTGATGTAGTTTTAAAGAGCAAGATATTCCAAAAGGTGCAGGTAGAAGGGGAGGTGGATGGGTCAAACAAATCGTGGACTTCCGTCCAGGAAACCTCTGTTCCTTTTTTCTGTGCAAATCTAATAGTAAAGTTGACATTTGGTCATGAAAGTCCATAGTCACGTGAGTCGTTGGTGTCGTAAGTCACATGACTCTCATGTGGTAGTCACGTACAGTATGTAGTCAAGTCAATGACCTCTTTTCCTAAACCTAAGCAAGTGGTTTTGGTGCCAAAACTTAACTTTGTGTGAAGACGGATTCTATTTTGAAAAGAGATTATACATGTAACCAGCGTCACATAATCACTGACGAGACCAAAAGTGACTCAAGAAGGGTACATAGCTTGAAGCCTAGTGCCACTGACCAAGCTGCGTTTTTTGATACATTGGCATGGGAATATGTTGGAATATCACTGTGATGATCCTTTTACACAAGCTGCAGACATTGGACATGCATGGTGTTAAAGAGGCATTACCATCTGGAGGAGGGGCATCTTGGAGTATCTAATCAAGGGCCACTAAGAGTATTGCCTGATCTCTGTGCATGTTCCATTTATCTCTTGCACACAAATGCAGCTCACCTCTCCTAACAGTGGAGTTTTCCCATCCGATTCAGTGATCCAGGCGTTCTTCTCAGTCCCCCGGTCATAGGAGAGGTATGGAGAATCCCCTACCCTCTTACTGGTTGCTATTGCAGGATCCTGGGGGCAGAGGAATAGGACAGAACACAAATGCCTTTTGAAAATAACTGTAAAATAACTGTGTATGTATATATGTATGTATATGTGTGTGTGTGTGTGTATATATGTGTATGTGTATATATATATGTATGTGTGTATATATGTGTATGTATATGTATATATATTTTCATTCTTCTTTACAGCTGGATTTTAGCAACCTGACGTCACAGCTGCCAACATTTGGCCAGTAATACAAGACGAAGAGTACTACCAAACCATAACGGACCCAGAAATGCAAGGTAAAATAGTTATTCTGTGTTTGGACAGGGATTTCTACAGTTTACATTTACTGTTAATGTGCGAATACACAGTTTTGCTTTACTTGTAATAAAGTGCTTCTTACCAGGATGAGGATGTATTTCTGTCCCTTCGCATGAAGGTAGTCGGCGAACTGAGGCAGCTCGCTGAATTTAACTTTGTCATATGTGAAATCTTTCTTATCCTCCATGTAGTCAATGTCGGTGTACTGAATGTCCTGCATGGGAAGAAGAAACACTTCATGTACATGCAATATATATTAATACGCAATTCATAAAAACTAAAATCCCCAAAACTTTTCTAGTCTCGCTTTGAAATATCCTTTTGGAATACTGCATGTTTTATGAATACCTTGATGAGTTTACTTCAAATATGTTAGATGTCATTAGCTATTTAAAGATTAATTGGAAATGCTAAAATACTGGCATGGCTTCCATGTATTAAAATAATATTTGCATCTTGCATTAATGTAATGAATTAAAAATGACTTACTGCTTCTTAAATGTACCCACTCATGCTTCCACTTCTATGCATAACTTCAACACATTCACTCAAAATTCAGCATCTTCAAAATGACTTGGACAGGTCCTCCTAACACTGTATTCCCATCTCAGCATGGATGGTAAATACAAAACTATTTCTACTGTGAAAAACAAAACAAAAACAACACATTCTAACTGTTATCTTCTTTGACCTTCCTTTGATGGATTTTTTTGTAGACCTTACGTGAGTGCTAACAACTTGGCTAATGTCCTGCTAAACCTTGGGAGGACAATGAGAATGCACATTATTTCTTTTTTTTTTTTCTCAGGGTGTGACTCAATGCTTGCGCTGTCTGTCTGTTGTCTGCCAAAATCTACTTCATATCGATAGAGCAGATGGTTTGGAAGGTCCTGCCAGATCCTTCCTCTAATGGTAATCAGCTCCAGACATATTAGGGAGAATGTGATAATGCCCTCTGTGGTCTATCTAATGGTTATCAAATATGTCCCTGAGTACAGCAGGAGAGGAAGCAGCTGCATGCTAATGTCTTTGGATATGAAAGAGAGATTGAAGATTGAGATAGGTTGGAAATTTGTTTGCATTTTATCCTTAAATAAGAGTTCAAACTGTGTCCTTGATTGGTGCAGTCTTTGGTGAGTTGTGATACAGTTGAAGTGTTTTATGGGGACATATAAATATTTGGATTAGGAGTTAACCTTAGCAATTAAGGAAAATAAATGGCATCAAACGTCAGTGCTCTGTGTGGAAGGGACTTTTTAGAGTTGCCATTCGCAAGCTCGGACGAAGATAAGCACTAAGACTCGTTTCCAAGAAAATGTCAACCAGAGCTGGTATTTATCAAATGTCTCAGAAGGGAAGAGGTGTTGGAGTTGTTTTAACATTCAGATCAGGATGAATGAGATAATGAAAGGAACTCGGTCGATTGATCTTTCATCAGCGCTAACATTCAGTGACGCTCGAAAAATAGTCGTCCTGGGATTGAACCTATAGAGCCCAGAAGACTCTCCATTATTTGACAGAAAGCTGGATTACCCCGTCTAAGCTAAAGGCCATCCCTATCACTCCGACTGTCTGTCGAACTCCTGCTTCAACCTTCATATCACGTCTTCACATGTATTGTAGTGGTTGAGGCTCTTGCCTCTGGAACCACACAGTAGTGCATGAGTGGTTCAAATTTGAAGTATCGATTCCCCCCCACTATCCCAAAAGCTATACAGCTGTGGTAGCAGCAAAGAAATCCCCACTGCACGTACTATGCATTGTCACAGCATGACTTCAGAGAGTCAGGAAAAGGAGAATCCAGCCTCCTTTTTTAAATATCTCAACATTTTGACATCTGAGGTCAAATTCAAAGAGCTACTAACATTTTATCCCCGATTTGCATTCATTTTCTTCCTTGCAAAGAAAATGACATGTTTCCATTTCCCAGACTAGTTGATTGATAATTATTGCATGCTTCTCGGGTTGGATTTTGTCACGTAGATTTCTCGGTAACGGAGTGCTCATTCCTCTGTGTCACAACATCAGAACCATATGAATTAAACGAAGAGCTTGCAGCTCCACCTTACACCTAGTGTGATATAAATGTATTGTGATGATTAACACTGTGCAAACACAATGTGACGAGAATGTTTCTGCTGGAGATTTACAGTGTAGAGCTGAGATATTGAGGGTGAAAGTGCCAAATAAATTGTAAATGAATGCACCTGAAATCCATGAGACATCATGGATAGTTATGATATCTTTAAGATTTGTAAAGAACAGTTATTTGACATTTCTATCACAAGAATATGAACACAAAACCACAGACTGCAGTGGCAGAAATAGCATTGATAGCCATTTCAGATTGACACGCACATTGTCTGCCATACTGCCTATAGACAGCCTAAATAAATGAACTGAAAGAAAAGCAAGCAGACATCATCTTACATATGGGAGGGCCACGGCACGATTCCTCTCCACTGTTTCCTTGACCTCACTCAGGTTGCCATAGTCCCACCGAGAAAGCTGGAAACCCAGGGACCAGTAGGGAGGAATGACAGGCCTGCCAGTGAGCTGGACAACAACATTTGGAAATATTATTGCAATTAATGTTCCTAGACAACTCGCAAACAACTTTTGCACAACAGACTTACCGAGAAATGTTTCCTATATACAGTATTATGTATACCTTTTTAAAGCAAAATAAATAATCATTGGCTCCTCACCTCAAGAAACTCCTGGACCACTTGTTCTGGCGTATCTCCAAAGAGAATGTAGAAGTCAAGTACTCCTCCAATCGTCCTGTAAGTCACAGCAGGAGCGGGCTGCAAAGTCACCTCTGGAAAAAAAGACATGGAAATGTTGCAAACTAAATCCTAATTTCTTCTTAACTATAAATCATAACCCTGAAAGTTACTTCTCAAGCTATTGTGGAGTGGCTATACCTCTGTTTTGAGATTCTGTTTTATCGTTTTGCAGACGTAAGGTTCACACATGAACAGACGCACATAATCTGTGTATCAGTCATGTCAATCCATGAGCGGCAAAACAGTGTTTGTATATCAGGAGGCTATAGACATGCAAGAGAAACATGGCAGCGGGCATTCCCATCGCTTTCAGTCATCTCCTTATATAATACAGAGCCATGCAATATTCTCTTTGATTTGTCAGCACAATTCTTTGGTAGAGGCAACAGTATATCCACTTTTGTTGGTATGAAGAGGCATAACTGATGGTTCAAGAACTTGAACCATTTTCAAATGGCTCTCGTTTCCCAATGATTTGCCTGACTGTGTATGTTCATGCCACTATATGTTCTTTTTGTGTCTGTTAACTTCCCTGATGACAGTGTCATTGTATGGTTTCACCAGCATGTATTCATGTGTTTCTATGTCCCAGCGCGTGTGTGTGTGTGTTTATATCTTCACCCATAGCATTGCTGTTCATGAGAAAGACCCCGAATGATTTTCCAGTCTCGTCTTCCAGACAGAGGAAGAAGGGATAGTGTCCATAGAGGTTATGAGTACCCTGTGGGGAAGGCAGAGGGAAAGTTGGATGAGGGGATGTAGGGAAGAGGTGTCAGATGCAGGGGGGATGTGGGAGACTTATTGAAACTGAGGGGGCAACTTCACTGCCTCATCAGCTTACAAGGCATTTAAAAACATACACATGTCAGGAGCATATGTTAACCTGACACTTAAATACATGCGCACACACACTCATCCTCGGTAGACATGTGAAAGCCTTTGAGCACACAATCTGTTTGCTGCAGCAACCGAAAAAAACAAAAAAACATAGGGGTAAACATACTGTATACATGCAAATGCACTGTCTTTATCGTCTCAAATGTATGTACATATGCATGCACAAGTGTGTTTTAAACCATGCATAATGTCAAGTTCAGTGGCATTAAAAATGAAATGCTGAATTAATATCTTATCTTGTACTCACCCCGTTAGGGAAAGCATCTCTGGTGAAGATGGGCCAGGTTTTCCAGTTTGTGTCATGGCGATACTTTTGATGAACATGCTCACCCAGGCCATAAATATTATGGGATGGAAGCTTAGCAGACATCTGTAGGTACTGGTCTGCAAACACCAGTGGAGCCATTGTAGTGTCAAACCTGAATGTGTTAAAAAAAAAAAAAAAAGAAAGAGAGTAAAACATATTACAAACAAAGTAGCTGGTCTGGAATGTGAAAAAAGAGAAGGAGCAGGTGAAAGAAAACATGAGACAAATGCATAAGAAAGAAAGTGAGAGTGAGATGCAGTGATAAGAGGGAGTGGGAACAAGACAAGGACGTGTTGAGTTGAGTTGTAGAAAAAAAAGGGATGGGAAAGAAAGACCATCCTATCAAGCTCTAATAAGCCCTCTGGGTAGCATTTCTCTAGCCTTCAAAACAAGACGTACACTGGTGGTTGAAATACTGAGCTTGCTCTATAGCTGTATTCAGCTGCCAAAATAAAGATATAGATACATTAGTAAAGGTTATAAATGCAGTCAATATACATTTTTATGAAAGTCATGACAACACAAACACTCAAATGGACCCTTTTCTGAGAAAGCCCACGCATGAATCACAAAGGTCAATGTGTAGAATGATTAGAAGTATCATTACCCTGCGTGCACACAATCACTATCTACTTATTTTATTGGAACTATGTTTATCTTAGGAAATGAGACCTTAATAAACATTTAAGGATGACTTGGTGCAATTTTTATGTCATGAAAAGTGATTCGTGAACCTTGTTATCACTCTACTTTATGGTCTTCTTAGATGTTATGCGGTGCTCAGAAATTGATTATCAAGTTATTAAAAACATTGCATGCAAGACTGCTTTTGATAACGCTAACAGCCGCCAAAGAAGGAACACAAGGAAACCATTGTATCCAAGTGAAAACTGCAGTCGGGAAAACTATTGTACCCAAATTATTTTCCTACAATTCCAACAAAATCAAAAGAATTAGAAATACAAGTAAACTATTCAATTTATAGCATGTTGTAATAGGCTAAATGATGAAGCCATTTGAAACGTACTCGCCCTCCTTCCTTAAATGCTGGATTCTACCTAAATGGTAGTGATCACTTTCCAAAGGTCCTGTGAGATAATTGAATTTGCTGGTGTGGGTTTTAATATTGTCTTTTGTATTTTTGCGCCTGGCAGATACTATTGCCTGAACTCTAAAGTAAGGTGAGTTCCTAGGTTGCGCCCTATGGGACAACTACAATGCAGGGAAGAGAATCTCACCTTTTCGAATGAATGAATTATAATCTTAACAGAAAGAGAGGCTCTTAAAAAAACCCAAAGTCTGACCTATCACCCAAATACACTACAAAACACACAGTCATAATGGTGATTAACATTTGGCCCTGTAGCGACAGGGGAAGCAAAACAAAGTTAGAGCAATTTGATTACTAAATAGCTGCAATCTCCCTGCCTCTGGCTGAAGGTCATGTGCGATGTTGAGAAAGACAATGCTGGTTAATACACAGATACGTGAGGCAAGCCGACGTTTGTCATGTGATATATTTCACAAAGAATATAAAGTCTTTATTAAATTAAAGATAAATGTTTGCCTTGCAAGGTATTTGTCATGTGCCATGAATGGCAATCAGCTCTGATTCACAAATACAGAACACAGTGATGTACAAAACAGCCTTTAGTATATAAGGTCATCGTGGTGGTATTTAATCCTGAGCACCACGTAGTAGTAATGCAGAGAGGGTGGCTGTGCCCTCAAAACCCCTATTTCCCCCAAAGTGCCATATTCTATACTGCATCTATGATAATATTGGTTCAATGCCTTTTAAGTGTGTGTGTGTGTGTGTGTGTGTGTGTGTGGCGGCACACAGCTCTGAGGGGTAATGGATCACCCAATGTCACCCAGGGCTAACGAAGTGGCCTGGTTCTACATGAACATAATTATTTACTGCTGTGGGAAACTAACATGTAACATGGCAAGGTGTTCCATCATTATGTAGAAAACAATGCATGATAATGACATTATGTGGGTGCACCACTATAGAGGATTTCTGACATAAGTGCCTTTAAATGTGATACAAAGAATCAATGTTAATGTATTGACAATTCTCAAATTTAACTGGTGAAAAAAAAAAAGCTAGCCTTCAAATAAAATAATACAATTTTGGACATTATGGCACAGGCTGTGTTTTGTCCACAGAAATATATCCACACAGTCAACTGTGAGCATGGCTTGCAGTATCCTCTAATAAAACTTACCAATACAACAATCTCCTGCTACCATACATGTTTCACACATCAGCCCTCTCTCCAGCTGCAGCCATACAGAATATATCCTACATATACGTGTAGTGTATTATAACACATAGCAGAGTATCCTTCACTGTCCAGATGGAAAACAATGTGATATTGTAATTCTTATGAACAACCATGTCCCTGCCCAACACAAATACACAACGAACATACACAAACACACACACACACACACGCGTTTACTGAGCACTCACAGGACTTTTTTGTTCTCCTTCCTGTGTACAGTAAGACCAAAGGGTTTGTGTGTCATCTCCAGTGTGTTGCTGATGGGGCTGGAGGGGTCACTGGTGAGGCTGCTGATGTGCTCATGGGGGACTTCAAACCTCTGCCTGTGGGCATCATAGATCTGAGGGGAGAGAAGAGAGAAACAACCATGCAGGCAGTGTGAGGGTGGCCTCATACTTCACGGTCATGTTCATACTTTGTTGTGTACATTGCTATTTTTGTCCTCTTTTGTTCTGCACAGCATTCATGTTTAACATGCTTTGATAAAAACTACTTTTCAAATGAATTCGTCTAGACTAGATTTATCTCACAATTCCCTCTGTTTCTGTCTAATTGTGTGTGTGTGTGTGTGTGTGTGAGTGAGAGAGTGATAATTTAGTGTGAATTTGTGTGCAAGTAAAAAGGTGTTTAACAGAGGTGGTGTCTGTCAGTGTGTACCTTAAATCGGAGTCGATTGTTTGACTGCATTTCTGCGTGAAATGACAGCTCTTGTATTTCGGCCCCAAATAAGGAAGGAGAAGCCATTCTCTTCA
Source organism: Anarrhichthys ocellatus (assembly GCF_004355925.1). NCBI lineage: Eukaryota > Metazoa > Chordata > Actinopteri > Perciformes > Anarhichadidae > Anarrhichthys > Anarrhichthys ocellatus. Next base: position 6,721,900 of record NW_022280054.1, on the reverse strand, counting down.
GTTGGGCTTTCATCACTGCAAAATGAAACAAATGGGGAAAGGAGGGGAAAGGTTATAGTACAGTTAAAAATATCCATTCTCGGAAATATATCACATTCAACTACCTAATCCCCAAAATAGAGATGAAATTACGTAATGGTTATAATTGCAGTCATTATTTCCATCAAAGCACAAAGAAGTCAGGAAAGTTAGCAAGAGAGTGAATATTATAATTTCCCAAAATATCAAACTAAATTTAAATCGCTGAGAAGGATGAGAAGACTGATACTGCTCCCATGTCTGTACAGTAAATATGAAGCAAACGCCAGCAGCTGATTAGCTTAGCTTAGCATAAAGATCGGAAATGGAACAACGGCAAGCCTGGCTCTGACCGAAAGTAACAAAATCCATCACCTTTAGAAAGCTCACTAATTATTTTGTGTACAGCTTGTGTATTTAACCCATACAAACACCTAAGTATAACAACTAGATACATTGTGATTTTATGTGCTGCGAGTTACCTGGCAACATCACGGTCACGACAAGATTCCCAGAATGTCGAACTCTTCCTCTAATACTTATGCACATCTGACCAATATTCTGGACTTCAACGTAAGTGGTCTTAATTTTTAAAAAAATGCCCCATTGGCATCCAAGCTGTTGAGAACAATTGTTGGATGAGGATGTGCACCAACCACATTAGTTATTGGGGCAACATGCGTAAGTGCATTAAAAATGAAAAAATACAACATTTAACTATAAAATGACTTACCATTCCCTACAATAAGTGAACTGCAACAATGAGAATACACTGCAATAGTCTTCAGTTCTAGCACTCATAAAACTCACCAGGTGAGCTTCCACAAGAATCCATTCAAACACTGATCATATTGATAAATGTATAACCTGGGAATACATCAAAGGGTGCAATATGCTTTGAGAGTCCACAGTTGTCCCGGAGGTAAACGTGGGTAGTTTGCATAGTAGCCTCGAGGGATACCATGGCAGTATGTAACAATATGTGAAGACCGTTAAACTTATATAAGGAGTGTATTTTTTTCTGTAATGGTTAGTCCCTGTTGAGTAACATTAAAACTATCTCAGGCAGAGCAAGATAAATAGTTTTTGATAAAATTCCTCTGTCTACATAAGTGTTTGGCATTTTTTTTTATTTAACTACCTTCTGTTAAGAATATATTGTGAAAATGTATATATTTTTCTTTTGATAAAATGTTCTTATGCTATTCAAATGTCACCAAAAATATTAATAGCAAATGTCCAATGTTTCTTCCTCCTTTTACACAATAACTGAGTTCACATATGGCAGTGAAATCAAGCAGAAAATGGAAAAACATGCATGCTGCAAAGTCAATCATGTTTTCTGATATGCCATCCATGTCATATATCCCAGAAAAGCTTGCCTTCGGCAAAGTCAGTGAAAAAGGAAAAACGGTGTGAGGAAGACAATTTGAAGGAATGTGGAGCATTTAGAATTTTAAAATAAGTTAAATAGAAAGCCAAGACCGCATGAGTGGAAGAGCAGGATAGAGAAAGGAGAAATGGGGATTTACCATAAGGATTCGGTTGCTCCACTGATTCCACTGTGTATCCATGGTTGGTTGAGAAGAAACACCAGGGAACATTTCTCTCGTCCAGTGGGCTCCAGCAACATCCACGCTGCTCACATTGCAGCTGTTCGAGCAGGGTGGTTGATGCAGTTATCATTATTGTCATCCACATTGTCATTGTTGTCATTGCTGCTATTTTAAACAATGTTGCATTATCATCATCATTGCCGTTGTTCTTGTCATCATTATAACCAGGGTAAATATAATCATGAACTACACCATTTTAATTGTGACGATGGTCCGAGTAAAAATTGAGTTGTAAGGAAACCAGTAATTACCGAATCATCAACTCCTTCGGTTAAAGGTGTTTAAAAAAACCTTCTCCATATACTTTGCATTCTTGGAAATGGTAGTGGCTCATACCTTTGAGGCTCCAGCATCAGGGAAACAGTCTACTCTTTCAGCCAAAGAAATGGTGGGACACTGAGGAACGAATACTTCAGTAGTTTCTGCCAAAAGATGAAATGTTTACTTGAAACAAAACTTCAAAGTGACAACTAAGCCGCTTACTAATTTAAGATTTATAATCATTTGAGCAATGAGCTGATGATGGCACTCACCAATAGACCTTTTTCACAGCAAACATTTTGACATGTCGTAGTGAAAAGCACTGGTGAAATTGCTTACATTAGCGATGGCTCGGTTCCATTAATTGTCACAGTAAGCTATTCCTGTCAGCCAGCATGCACGATACCAGGACGTCCCGAGTAGAATGCAGCCATCATTAATGTTATTAAATACACCTATTCTTTTCTTACTATGACAAGCCAAACTATCTACCTCAAACAACTCTATATAAGAAGTGGATATACGTAGTTGTCGTGGTGTCACCAATTGGTTTGTCGACTGCAGTTTTGAAGCCTCGAGTTGGCATTTTGGCCATCTCCATCTTGAATTTTGGTCGTCGCTATCTTATTTTTTTGCAACCAGTGAACAGAAGTGACCATATTTAAAGTGCGGAGGAGTGACGTGGAGGCGCTGTATACGGCTCTGATAGGGATCTGTTATTCACAAGGTAGCCACGCCCTAAAACATACACTGCTTTATCGTCTATATTACTCTAAACAGATCTTAATTCACAAATTGGACAACATGCTGTATTGAAGAAGACTTGAAACTAGTGATTGAGACCATAAGCTCATGTTTACAAATGTTTATTGAGGTAATAAATCAAGTCAGTTTGTCAAGTTTCTCATTGACTTCCATACAATCAGACTTCTTTTTAGCAACCAGAGGAGTCGCCCCCTATTGGCAAGTAGAGAGAATGCAAGTGCAAGGCACCTCTCATTATCCCCCACTTTTCAGAACTTGAGGTTGCTGTCTGTCTTTGATAAAGGTCGACTGAGAGAAATGATAGAATAAGTCATTTAAGCAAAGCCCTCTAGATACAGTAGTAGTTATGATGGAAGGAAAGGAGGACGTGAGGTGATGTTATTATGGAACAGCATCCACCCTGTGCAGGTGGATGGATGGATCAAAAAACTAACATTATAATAGGGGACCATGGTTCTTTTTCCATTTCAACGCTGGTTACCTTAAACGGGTAGATATAATTGTGAACATTTTGTCCCATTCAAAATAATACAAAGTGAAAGGCATTTCTTTCTTGAACTTTGGCTGACAATGGGTCTTTTAATGAGCTTTGGTCTTAGAGCAAAGCTAGATTTCTATCATCCTCCATTGGTTTCACGGAAAACTAATATTTTCGTAACTATTGTTGAAAGTAGGATCAATCCAAGTTACCTGGAAAATGGGATAAGGTGCTCTTGTCTCACAACCACTCCAAAGCCACACAGTTGCAAGTCAATTTTGCAAGTTTAACTCATGTAAAATTAGAGAGAGTTTGATCAGTCGGCTTACACACTGGAGCTATTTATTGACCATTGCCAGCTAACTCGGATGACCACATAGCAGCAATTATGGCCTCACATACACTACTCTGAACACATCCCAAGTGTTTCAAGGGTATATTGGTGGTAGTTAGCCTGCAATACAACTTGATGGCATGATTGCAGACACTTGCAGAGGCTAAGTAGCATTAACAGTTTTACAAATATAGGGGGGACATGGTGAATGCTTTGGGCTAATGTGTTTTTAGTTGTGTTAAATTTTACACATGCATCTTTATGTATGTGTAAGCATGTTCACCTACCATCTTTAAGGACCCCAGGTTCTCCGGTGACAAACAGGACTATGAAAGTGATGGCTGCCACAGACATCAATGCAAACATGACCATTAGGGTCACCTCCAAACCTGAGAACCGCCTTCTCCCCATCTAACACAAATGCACACAAACAAAGAGAGTGATTACAAAGGCCAACATCATTAACACCCAATAATGACACCAAGTTTACTAAAGGCAAGGTCTTGGAGGTCTCAAACTTCCCTGCTTAATGAGGCCCATTGGCAGGACACGCACAAAACAAGCAAACTATAGTAAACACACACATATATTTTCCTTGTATTGACCTTGGACTGCGATAGCTTTGTGAAGTTAAAAAAAACACAATAAAATGAAAAAATAAATATATTAAGACTTAAAAAAAAGAGAAACAGGGAGTCGACAAAACTGCCCGACAGGCTGGGCCTAATCTTGCAAAGGCACCCATCATATCACTCAAGTGATTAGGCTTCACTCCAATGTACTGGAGACAAAAACAAGGTGAATGTGTGTGGGTATGTGTCTATTTGGGTGAATGAGAGGCTCATAGCCCACCTGTTTAATGTGCTGTGAAGAGCAGGCGAGGGCAAAGAGACAGACAGAGAGTCAAACGTGTGCATGCCCCCCTGCACACCACGCAGAAGCACCAATAATCGCCTGCAAACATGCAATGCAACACCGAGGCACACACGTACACACCATTCGTACAGTACAAACCTTTTAGCCTCTCTCTTCTTCCCTTTAGCTTACACTACTAAGTGCCTAAAAATAGCTTCGGCCCATAACAACATATCGTTTTACTTCTCCCAACTCACAGACATTCTGATAGGCGCAGATGCACAGACATAGAAAAAGCAGGGGCACTTTTTGGCTCCAGTGTTTGGATTCCCATGAGTGCAGGCAGTTTAGAGTATTATCTGATATTGCTTTTGAACTTTTACTTTTAGTTCACTGGTTACTTTGAGACACATTCTTAAAAGTGAATGTCAAGAGGAGGTTTGTCACCTGTAATAATGTTCAAGACTGGCATAAAAAAAAAGTGGATCAGTGCCGTGTATATCTGAATAAAGAAATCTGTCGACACATCAGTATTCAAAGCCCCCATAGACATCTGTCTATATACTTTGGATTATTTAGATTGGATTAGAAAGCTGTGTTAAGCAAAGAGCTACACTTAACCAACATTATCATTCACAAGCTTGGTCACCGTCTATCTACAGTAATGTGGATACTACTGCATAATAAAAACATCTGCAATCTACACAAGGTTGAAAGCAAGTCTGTATCTGTAGCAAGAAGGATTTTGAATGCGTTAGGTTTTATTTATTCATTACATTAATACGTCAATGTTGTAGTTATTAAAATTTAATCCCACTGGCATCAGTTATAATCCCAGTATCATTTTTTTAAATTGTGGTGTATCAACAAATGCTGGAAGTGTAATATAAAATAAAGATTAGTTTTTGATTTGAACAGCTAGACAGCCTGCAGCTGCAGTCTTACCTTGGCGCTCTTCAATGTTCAGGGCAAAGTGCTTTTGAGTTCAAGTGAGATAGCACCTTATAATCCACAGGCTGTATTGTGGTCATAGGGGCTCTCCACTCCTTTACTGCGGTGTGTGTGTGTGTGTGTTTTACATTCTGAGCATGCAGACCCCGGAGCCATAAAATGTCAGATAACCATAGAGTGTGAGAAAACAACTGCAGCCTAAAATTCCCATATCAGTTTGTTACAATCAATCCCGCTATCATGTTTGATTCCTGTGTGTGTGTGTGTGTGTGTGTGTGGATGGTTGTAACTCAAAGATTATTGTGTATTTTTGTGTATATAAGCTGTGACTCAGCACGGGTAATCTTTATACCACTGTCAATGTCTAATGAATCCACTGTGATCAACGCTTAACAGTTTTGTGTGTTTATATAACAGGATCACAAAACAGATGATACTGGAGTCCCTGTATTATTATATGAGGCAGTCATCTAGCCTGGTAAATAAATGTAAATGTGTGATCCCATGCAAATCACGTACTGGAACTCTCATGCTTAAACCACCTCAGTGGTCTCACTCGAGCCATATGTTGAAAAGTTTAAAACACATTTGTCTCTGCAAGATGCATACACAAGCTTTAGTCCTCCCATAATGTAACTATGCCGGCAAGCAGTCTTTGGAAATAGCCACTCACCTTTTTAATTTTCTTAAAACTGCACTGAAATTGACAATTTTTCTGTCTCATCAAAACCACAAGAAAAAAACAAAACTACTCCGGCAACCTCTATACATTCGAACAAACACAAGCTGCGTCAAGCTGCTGTAGCATGTATTTGATCCCTGATCTGTTCCACCACTGAATGATCTGTGTGGATGAGGGAGCACTGTGAATTAAAGTCCATGAAGACAGTAAAACAGTCTTCTGACCTGTTGTTCATATTCATTAATGAGTTTGTGTAATGGATAGTTCTTATCTTACACTAGCTAAACCTTTAAGTGCAGAGGTTATTCTGCTTCTGGCATTTTGGCAGTTACTGAACAGCTTCAGGCGTGTTACAAAGGGCACACCCTGCTTTGCATGTAGCCAGGGAAAATGAACACTGGTTGCAATTCGATCTGTAATCTGACTGAAAGGGACTCATATTTATGGCTAAATGAAAGTGTCTTAAATCTCATTTGGGTTTTACTTGGATACAAGACACTTAAAATGCCGAGTGTAAATGGGACCTATGAAGACCTGGTGGTCAACCTGCCTTTGAGTGTGGCTTTTAAAATGTCCATCACAATTTCATAAAGCCCAAAGTTGTTTTTAAATTACCTTTTTTGTCCGACCAACAGTCCAAAACTCAACGATATTTAGTTTAGAGTTCCATAAAATGAAGAAATCCTAACAATTGAGTAGCTGCACCAATTCATTTTTGGCATTTGTCCTCCAAAAATGACGAGTCAAACAAATCACAGTGATTCAGTATTAACTCTCTGTTGATCAACTAATAGATTCATTGTTAGAGCCTTAAATGGGATAAAGTACAGAGCTACAGTGCTTTTAATCACAGAACTAGAGTCACAATGTGTAACTACTGCTCGATTTTACAACGTCTTTGTCTTGTAACAATGCTCCCCAGTCTTTGGTCTGCAGACAGATGACTGCACCCTCTGCTGTGACACTAGGACAATGCCGCAATCATCATCATAGCAGGTCAGCAGCAAAGATGAACAACACTCACCTCCTCTCTGGCCATCACACACGTGGGAGTCGTAGGGACCCACAGAAAACCAAAGTACACAGTTGGCTTTCTGCCTTCAAGCAAATGGTTCCACTGTTTGCCTTAGCTAACAGAGATTAAATATGACGTGATGCAGCCTCCCTTTGTTTCAACAGAGGCCTTCCTCTGAACATGACGTCACAAGCATGAAGTTTACTGGGTCTGGTATTTGAAGTGCCCGATGTTGATTTTGTTTGTCTGGCTTGAAAGGACTGCAAAGCTGTGGTTCAAATTGTTTACAGTTTCTATGGCCAAAGATCCATCCATGCCAATACACTCTATAGTTTGGAGATGCCGTTAGTCCATGCAATCCGAATAAACAGAAGGAAGAGGTCCAACCAAGTGAGCTATTCACTATCAAGAGACACAATCATCGTCTCCTTCAACACAAAGCTTGATTGCCATGGACTATACGATTTTTAAAAAGCCAGTATGAGCTTTGTTTGTGTGTGAGTGGACCCATGTAGGGGAGATAATAAAAGACGGGGGGGCAGAAGGCTTTCATTATAGAAACCATCATTTGGCTCAGATACCATGTGTGCAACGATGTCTTAAGAACGTCTTGTGTGTATGTAAGAGCATGGAGAGAAGTAGGCGTCCAAGTCAGTCTCTGATCATTCTGCTCACTCCTTTTCTCTCCGTACACCTCCAATTCCACTTTGCCACTGCCAATTGCAGGTGCTCTACCTCTAGAATGCAGCGCCAGCCGATTTCAATAGAACAAACTGAAATTGGCAATTCACTCTCCAGTATCGATCCAGTCACTTTAAGACTAGGTACTCAACATTGAGAGCTGCCAACCAACCCTGATTATATACGTGTGTTCATTTGTGTGTGTTTCTGTGTGTGGGTATGACTGGGAACCCTCACCAGTATTCTGGAGAATCAACACCTGGATTGTTTACCTGATATCAGATCTGCATAGAACAGAGTTCGTTAAGCTACTTTTAGAGCGCGGTAACCATTAACTGCTAAAATGTCTCTTAACTGGCATCGTTTAGAGTTGGATCACGTATGAATCTTTTTGCTACATTTTATGAAGTTTACATTGTATTATCTTCATTTCCACTCTCAAGCTCTCAATATAGTAAATATGTTTATACAGATTTTTATCTGGCCTTGGATCTCTGTCTGTGTCTGTGAATGTGTCTGTACACTGTACCAGGTCTATTAATAATTGACCATATGGATGTATAGCAAATGTATACTCAGTCTAATGTACAGTCTAATGCTTGAGATGGGAGACATTTCCATGATGTACATTTATTATATTTTTTTGTCATGTCACTTCCACCTTTTATCCAAATAAACCTCTCTACAGGTTATGACACAATAATCATCCTGTTCCCGGATGTAGCGGACATCCACAGGATTATCTTGATAGAACTGAAATGTCTGACAATCTGAACTAGTAAATTCTGCCCTCAGGAACCTATAGGTCTCGAAGTGGTTAGATTCTCAATGTACCAAGTGCCTGGACAAACTCAAGATAGGACTTGAGATCAATCATTGCACTGAAACCGTTACGGCTAACTGTAAACGGTTTTATGAACCATCTTTCCGGTTTTTACAATCAGCTACATTCCTGAGGACACAGATGCCAATTGTAATAAATAACAATTTTTTTCTGTCCGTCTCCCAGGACACTGATTTATGCTGACATTTTGAGAATAATGTTCTGCATGAATTTATTATGCATATAGGTACACATACATGTATTTCTAAATAGGTCTGTCTGTCATGATAACATTATCTATCTAGCCGTCAGGCCCAGGAAGAGGGGGGGGGGAAGCAGGCAGTTCTGTCCATCTGCAGGCTGGAAGGCCCGCTGCGAGCAGGAACATCTCCACAGACTGAAAGGACATCCAGCCAACTAAGAAGCAAGAACCTGAAGAAGTGCCTTCCTTCACTTGGTTTCTAATATGTTACAACCATGATTAATAACTTTAAATCCTGCACACCAGCGCTTTCTCCGTGGCTCTGCCGGTTCCGCCTCTTCTAGAGATTTGTGTTCCTGACCATCCCGTCACAGAACTTTTTTTTTTTTTATTTTATTTTTTTTTTTTAGTACAATAGTAATATGTGCACTCACATTTTAACCTTCTTATCTGCTGGGATCTGTAGTTTTAGCTCCTGGTTCAGTGCTCCTCTTAATGCGCTTGATCTCCAGCTTCTCCTTTTAGTTTTTTCACACAGGGGAGTTTCATCTCAGAGTCCTGGACCTCTGAAGTCCATCTGTAGAGTCCAGTGCACACCAGCCCATTTTGTTTACCGTATACATAATTTGATTAGTCTGCTATATACAGTGCATGGGCAGGTTCCATTGCACCGAGACCTTTTAACAGTGTTGGGCTTTGTCGATTTGAGCGATCAGCATTCTCTGTTGATGGTCTGAGTAATGGTTTTGGGTGAGGCTACTACTCATTAATGCATTTGCTTAGCAAAACAAAAAACACACAGTGAGACAATCATCACATCTTTCTGCTTCCCATAAGCACTATAGTGTCTAGCAAGTTGTTTTCTTAAATGTAGGTCTGCCTCCTTAACAAGCATCCGTGTTCTGGTGGTAGTGTATAATTACAGTCCACACAAACATGCTACTCAACACCATCTCTAATAAACCTTGTGTCCTGGGCTTTTTGCATGTAAAATAAAAGAATGTTACTGGTGCGTAAGGCCGGTAGAAGAGTGTTGATGAAATCTATACACCCCCAATTTTTGGAGAATAATGAGTATTAGCGGTGCTGAATATTGCTTTTATTGGCAATTTGATTCGCATTAAAGTGTGTTGGGTCTCCGACTGCATAAACCCACACGATGTAATATTGCTTGTGATGTGCAAAGGGATAACCCTTTCCTGGCATATTAAACTGCTGCCACAAAATGAAGTTTAGTGGTGGAAAAAATGATTATCTTTGCCTTCAGCCTCACAGAAATCAAGCCCAGGAAATGGCAACATAACAATGAACTGTCCATGTTGATATAGCCATTCAACCTCCTAGGAGACAAATTCATCGAGCAATTAGGCCGGGTGGTTGCAGTTGTTCACTGATTGTGTGTGTGTGTGTTTGTAACTGTTACATCACCAATGACTGCACTAGCCATAATATGCAGGTGGCCTATCTAAGTGTTCCCATTATGCAGTACTCCCCAAAAGCATGGCACAGATGTTAGACCCCTATGGGGGAGAAACGGCATATTGAATGAAGAGGGGAATGCATATGCACAACTTTTTACACACACACACACACACCGTTTCTAAGGGAAATGTCATCCATCCCTGCTGCTACTCTGCATGTTTTGACATATATAGACTCACACACATTCACATGGGCATGTGCACACACAGACGCACTCTAAATAATGAGTAAGTAAGCAACTGTCAGTTTTAAGCTTTCATAGTTGCTTTAAATGCACTGTGTGCTAGATCCGATATGATGATTAACCACTTTTTATTTGTGTGTGTTGCTATTCAAGTTCGGTGCAAAGCTCACCAGTCGCTACTATCTTTCGAAAGAAGGTCAACGTGTGAATATTTCTAATGTAGGTCCTCACTGTTTTACATCGGCTGTGTTACGAAACCTGGCAGTGACCTTGTGAACTCCAGGGGGCCTGGAGTTCAGGGGAGTTGTAATGAGAGTGTCACGCTGGATTTTGAAAAGGAGAAAACGAAAAAAAAAAAATGAAGTAAAAGTTCTCGCTCTCCTTTCATGTGTTGAGGTCTCAAATTTACTGCTGCTGCTGAGCTGCTCACGTTCTGTGGAGTATCAATATTTCATTATTTCATATGTGTGTGGTTAGCAGAAGAGAAAATCGTGCTCTCTCTCTCTCTCTCTCTCT
>NW_022280054.1:6673999-6711027 GCF_004355925.1 Anarrhichthys ocellatus | reverse complement strand
TCTCTCTCTCTCTCTCTCTCTCTCTCTCTCGCTCTCTCTGCATGTGCACATAAAATCTTTTTTTGTTTCTGGACTACTCCCCACTTTAGCACATTCTGTCTATATATCGCAGATTCAAAAGCTAATATAATCTGACAGTTAATTGTCTTAAAATGAATGTGCTGACGATGGCATGAAGGATAAACACTGCACAAACAAAAGTCACAGTCGTCCATAGATGATTGTTTCATCACTAGTATATGCACTCTTTCTTCCTCTATATCCCCATTGCAACATGACATACATTGCAATTATTCAGAAAAGGGTCAACAGAGAAACACTGATCAACTCTTCAGCAATCGTCTTCATGTGGAGTGATGAGAGATACCGAGCTTTTCAGTAAAAGTAAACTGACCTTTGTTGGCAGAGGTATGGAAGATAACATTAGCCGTAATTGACGGGGTACTAATGGACGAGGCTTGTTTTTGAGTAATGATTGATGTACATGCATTCAGCTGTGTGTTCCCTCCAGAGGTGCTGTTGTGCAGCTCATCCTCTCCTCCAGCCTGCCTAGAAAGAGTACCTTCCTATGGTGATGGTTCTGCAGGCCTTTATAACATCAAATGATGTCTTCTGGCATGTAGTTTTCTCTGGGATGTATGCATGCAATACCGTGTGTGTGTGTGTGTGTGTGAGCTCTTCTAGTAGCTGACATTGTTTGTTGCATAACTTCATTTTGCGGTTGCATCCCGGTAGATCGTTCACAGCAACTGTATTCACTCATCATGTCTCTGCCTGTCAGGCAAACTCAAAGACTAAAAAAAGATAAAAGCTTCACCGTGTGTCTCGGTGTTTAGACAAGTTGCCGAGACAGAATCATTCGGGTTGTATGTGTTGTATGGGTTTTTTATCCGAGTTGTATCTGTTGAAGGTTTTCTCAGACGATCTACATGTTCTTGGAAAATGTGAAGATGACATTGATGCTTTTAGATTATTCATCAACTCTAACTTAATTGCACAGGGATGTTTAGGAGTCACCGTCCTATTTTATAACTACTAATAAGATAACTTGACTTCAAAAGAATCATCTTATATTTATTCATTAAAATGTGGTGGGTGGATTGCATTGGTATGATCTCTGATTCCACTGCACCACAATAGAGTCCAATAAATAATAAATGGTTCTGACTAAACAGCGAACATACCGCCATGTGTATTGATGGTGCAAAAGAACATGTTGATCAAACATCAATTAAAAACAAATAAATATGATTTTTTTTTTTTTTACCACGAGATTAATTAACATCCTTTTTAAAGTTCAATTAGCCATTTTATCCCCCCCCCCCTCTCTCTCATCAAGCTGGGAATCAGGCTGTACGGGTAGCAACAACGAATTTCCCCATTGCCATGGCAACTATGCGCGGGTGATCTTTTGTCAGGTGCCAAGAGCTTGCTGCCATGGAATAGTGTTGGTTATATATATATGTGTGTGTGTGTGTGTGTGTGTGTGTGTGTGTGTGTGTGTGTGTGTACACTTGCACATAGTGCCACTGTGAGTGTGAGGGTTAGCAGGATAGAAAGAGAACAGTGTGCTTATATTTAGGAAAGACTGCAACTCCTCTTCTGGGTCTGTCCCTCTCACTCCTCCAGCAGAGTGACCCTTTCTCTTTCTTTCTCAGCTTCATTCTCCGTATCTTCCATCATCCATTCTTTCCTTCAGAGACACCATTGTTGCATACTTCTCCCTATCACTTAAAATGACTAAAAGGGACTCCACAACTTTCGTCATCCCCCTTCTGCTCTCACCTGCTCCCATGTATCTGTCCCTCCCAAACACAAGGACACACAACATGAAGAGTTGCTGTGTACTTTCTGTTTTTCTATACCTACTCTCCTCCCTCGCCCTGTTCCATGATATGCAGATTCTCAGCTCTCAAAGTACAGACTGTATTGATCTTCCCCGTCCTCACTCTTACTCTGTCTCTCACCGCTCCCTCTATCCATTACCCTCCCTTCATTCTGCTCTTTTATTTCCCCTCCTCCCTCCATCCCTAATGACCTCTCTGCTGAATCAGAGGCCATGAAGAGTTATAGCATATCTTTATTTCTGTAGAACGATAATTTGGAAAAAAAACTATTGGTCTCCAGTGAAACTTAAATGGCATACAGCACGGCAGCTGAGGACAAAAACGCTGCTATCAAAACATCTTGTGGCGCAGCTTCTGCATGTAGAGTTATCAGAACGTGTGTGTGTGTGTGTGTGTGTGTGTGTGTGTGTGTGTGTGTGTCCTAAATTAGGTGAATGACTTGTTGTTGCTGTGTGGCTCTGCCTGCCAACACAGAGGCGCTCTCTTCAACTTCACTTAATCAGTATGCAGCTCTTCTCTGCATCACTGTCCTTGTGTTATAAATACGTAGATGCGCACACACACAGGCAAATAAACACACATTCTTCATCGAAATTCCGTTCCTGACTCCATCGCTGTCCTCGTGGTATAAATACCATGTATATAAAAAGAGCAGGAGGTAAACGCAGAACTTGGACTAAGTCCAGATTCCGAAACACATGTGTGCATGTGTGTGGACATGCAAACTTTTCCCCCCCCTCACTTATTTTCTTTGATTCACACACGTGCACACACACGTGCACACACACACACACACACACACACACACACACACCGAAACGCAGACACGCTTGTGAGAGCCCCAAGTATGTGAACACATGCATACACACAAGCTCACTCACTTCGGGGTGATAAATAAAGCAGTGCGAGCTCAGCAGTAGCCCTTTGCTATGTCAGGCTTTACTGATGTCTGGTTCAATCCAGAGGAGTGGTTCAATCAGGTCCTGCGAGACCAATCTAATCTGAGACCCACAACATGCACACACACACACACACACACACACGCAGCAATGAGAAAGCATTGAGCATTTATTATTTTTCTCTTTTATACAGTGACTTTTTTCTTTCATTAGCGAGCCAACTGTCATCAAATAACTTGATGAAATTTTCCTTCTTAGAATGAGAAGAAGGAATATTTTTTATTTCAATTAATTTGGCAAAACAATAACGGAGTTCAGGGATGAAACTTGAGAGCGAGACGAAATATTTTTTTTGTAAATGCAATGACGCAAAACCACTTAAGCAGTGTTAGAACTGAATATAAATTGGAAACTTGCAAGATAATAAGGAAAGGTGAAAAGTTTGTAGAGAATACAAAGCCTCTTCAATTTCAACACCCTCTAAGAACACTCGCAAGACTTTAGCGTGCTGAGGTGCTGTCATACTGATGAGTATAAACAGAAAATACCAAACCTTGATCCCAAATCAGTACTTGGCTGAAACCTGAGAAACAGCCATTTCCAATCACCAAGGTCTACACGTTTCATGACTGAGTGACTCTCAGCAAGTCCCTTTACAGTTTGGACTTATTTGCCTCCAAATATACCCCCCCCCAGAACCTTAATATAGGATTGGGAATCAACTATCACATACAAATGCATGCAATCACGTACAAAACCACCATCAGATCCGCTGATTCACAGATCCGAGATAAAAGCATTTTGATCTTTTATATGAATCGTGTCTTATCTTCAAATTTAGTGAAATGTTGATATTAAAGTGTACTGAATTGAAGTTGATTCCGGGACTGTTGAGCCCCGTCACACCGCTCTCTCTGACTGTAACTCTGTGATTTTACATTTTCTTTTCTTTTAAATATAGAAATAACCGATACAAAGCAAATTAGTTTTTTCTCTGTGGCCCACTGTATGGTTTGTACTTTCCCTCTGCCTGCCATAGATAGCCTACAGCTTTTGGCAACAGCCTCAATGTCGGTCCTCTCCAACCTCTTAAAGACCCCGGCTTCTGTTTACTCATGCATGCTTGACAGTTTATTCATCCCGTTAAAAGTCCATGAAGGGGATAAAAAATGTATTTATTTGTTTGTCCTGGGACTTCTGCCCTCTTCAGTCTGCCAAGATGATCAAGATGTAAACACTCGGGATGATTTCTCTCTTGTGTGATGGGTTGAGATATGGTAGGGCGAACTGAAGATAAAATCTTGAGATGCTAGATATACGTATATGAAGTTAAAGATCTATTTTTTCTTTCAAGCATGTAAACCTCGGCTTAAGTATCCCTGGAGGTAATCAATGATTCTCTCTCTCGGATCCATTGGTTGCTGCAGTCTTAAAATCGTATGCAGCTTACAGACTGTATTTCTTCTGCCAACGGCGTTTTCTTTTTTTTACGTAACTCACGGGGTCAAAATGTCAAATGTCAAAATGATGCCGCGCTCGTGACTTCAGGGAAACAGGAGGACTGTTTCTCTGTCATGTCGACGTCATCTGGCAGTGGTCATGATGTCTCGGAGTGCAACTGCAGGCTACTGGTAACCTATGCTGTGAAGTTGTTGTTTTCCCTTTTGGACACGCACTAGGGGCTGGGAGGAAAAAAAATAATAATTCAGATCCTGCTTTTGACCTCAATGGTCAAAATTGAAAGCACTATTCAAGCAATTTTCAAAGTTGTGACACCCTTAGTTGAAATATCAATGTCTCAAGAAAAAAAAGAGAAAAGGGCAAGACAATGAGTGTAACATGTGTAGCTACTCGCTGTAGGTGGGTGGATTCAACATTGGACCTAGAGAAACATAAAACATGAGACACAGGTCTTGTCCATGTGTCATATCAAGAGGTAATTAAACTGGGGACCATAGGACGCTAGGAACATGGATACGCTCCCATTGTTATTGCGCCTGGCCAGAAATATTCTGGCACGTAACCCCCTGTACAACCACAACAAACAAGACTTCACATATTCATTCATGAGCTTTAGAAAGGATGGTAGGTATCTTTTTTTTTTTCTTTTACATTTCGTCAAACTATCTGCTTTACCCTATTTTTGAGTCTTTGTGCTTTGTTAACTAATTAAAGTGTGCAATCAATGAGCGAGAAAGCGAATAAGGGTATTTCCCAAAACGTCAAACTTTTTCTTCAAATGTTAACCCATGTGTAACTAGTGAGTAAATATGTTTCTCATTCACATTCCCCATCGATGCTTTCCTTGCCTGGCCAGAGATTTGTATCAGCAATCTCGTGGTCACAGGCCTGCCACATCAGCCTCTAGGCTACTGCTGCTCCTAAGCACTGCTGTAAAACCATGATACAGAATGAGGGAGAAGGATGGGGAAAATAGACGCGGCCAAAGTATCAGCAGATGATTGTAGAAGTTCAAAGGATGGGGCAACAAGAGAGGGCAAAAGAGTAAGGAGGCTACCCCCATCCTCTCTCTCCCTCTCTTTCTGGATTTAAAAAAAAAAAAATTTCTTACGCACACGCGTGTGCACTCTGCGTCTCTCTGTCTCTTACATCAACCTGCCTGTCAACCCTTCCGACCTGAACGATCCATCAACTGCTGCTGCCCCAAGACATGGCGTGAAGGAGAAAGATGTGAGGAGAAGGAGAGAAAGAAGAGAGTGAAGGAGTGACCCCGGTCAGAAAGAGGGACACCACCTCTGATGAAATAAAATATTGTTTTGGATGTAGGTTGGGTTACCTTTTGCCTCTGAAACCATGAAAGGAACTGAGAGAGGCTACATGTGCATCTCTCTCTCTCCCACTCTCACTATTACCCGTCCTTCTCCTCCCCTCTCCCAGACTTCTCATCTTCCTCCATTTCTTCTCGCACTCGGAGCAGTGATGCTAGCAAAAATGCTAAATGCAGCAATTAAACGAAGCAGCAATCTCTCAGTGCAAATCCTCTGTGACGTTTTTTTTTTTTTTTAAATCGAAAATAATTTGGTGTAATGACCAGTTCAAATGATGATAAATCACCCTGGCTTTTGCCTTGAGTGCCAGTCCAAATTACTGCCTGACTTGCCGTTGATGGAAGGTACAGTGTTAGAGCTTTACATTTTACAGTCTCTCCTCCTCACTCAGCTGTCCATCACCTGCTCGGCTCTCCTCTTCACCGCTCAGTCATTCTCAAAACCGCATGGTCCCCGGAAAATTACTCAGTCGGAGCAGTTAAGCACGCTCAGACACCAGACATTTAGAAATAGTTCCTACCCTTTTACCTCACTGTCTCCTCTCTCTCCCCTTCTCCCCATTCATTTTTCGTCTCTTTAGGTGTCTATAAATTCACTTGTCTGCAGTGTCCACACTGTTTATCTCCCATGCTCTCTTCTCTTCACCTCTCCATCTCATCAGACTCACACCCCTGGTTTCTTATCGCACTCTGCCCTCTCCTCTCCGGGCGAGATGGGGAGAGGGGGAGAAAGAAAGGACCAGGGTGGAAGAGGAGATAGAGGAGAGAAGAGTGACAGCAGCTTGCGGGGAAGTGGGTGGGGGCTTTTTCCCCTCCCTGGTTTTCTATCTGCACTATCCAACTCGCTCTCCCTTCCTTGCACGGAATTTCTCTCTTTTACTCATCACACACACGCATACACACTGCAGGGGTCTCTGTTCTTTCTTGTCTAGTTATGTTTCCTTAAGGGTTCTCAGCTTCACTCATACACAGCTGAGATCTGCCTGGTGCTGCCCTCGCTGCCTGGCAGCAGCTGTACGTGCACACACACACTTGCATGCATGCCTGTCTACATACAAATACTCACATACACCTGCAGGGAAGACACAGGAATAGACACTGACAGAAGATATCATCAAACATACAATAAACACTTTCAAGCAAAGCAGACGTGTAGGACGCATGCTGATTTGCAAAACGAGCGTACACCCATGCAGTGTGCTAAAGCAAACCTGCTGCTTTCGTCCTGCCCGTGGCTGTGAATCAGCATTCTGGCTGAATTATAGGGCTGCATTATGGATTCACTCCACAACCCACATACTCTCTAGACATTCTTCCGAGAAACAAACACACGCGCGCACACACACACAGCCGTAGCTAGTAGACCAACCGACACCAGTAAGACATTTATTTGAATAACAAAAAAAAAACAGGTGCTTGACGTCAATTTTTCCCTGGTGGCGAGACTGTATAATTTCTGTGGTGGTGTTAAATAACAATCGCTTAGCCGTGGCAAGAAGAAACGCATGCTCTGCCTACGATCACACTTTAGAGGCAGAGCTCTATAAATTCCAAACAGGATGCGTGTGTTCTAAGTGCCCGGGCTTTGCATGGTATTGCAGATTACAGTCATGGTCTTATCTATTATGTATTATAACAGGTTACATCTGTACGCACTCCTTTGTGATACACTCAGGATGTAGACACATCATAGTCTAACACCACTTGATCAGGATGCCATCCACAGGACTAATTAGAATAGTGTCTTCTGTGATCTACCCATTAAAAGTACATTTTAAAGTAATTCCTTTTTTCACAAGTGTTTGGCAATAAAAAAATCATCCGGCATCTGTGTGACTGTTAATATATTCATTACCTAGAGTATAGAAATGCATAGGCATGTGTAAGTGAGTGCTGATCCTCTAAAAGCGTTCAGGCCTTAATTAAGCAAACCCCTGTATTGTTCGGCACTAGCGCTAACAATGCAAGTAATCCCTGCTCATTAGGCAAAAATCTCCGTAAATCTTTGCCCCTCTCTGCTGTAGTAGTAGTTACAGAGCACTCTCACTATAGCGCAACGGATCCACATCATTACTCACACTTAACATACACACACAAAGAAACACAGTCACGGCCATACACACATACAGTATAGAGACACATTATGCGTCATTACACTTACTAACCAAGCAGAAATAACATCAGGTCAGTGCCAGTGGGCGAGGACATGCCACTGGCTTGTCTTGGTGGGCTGAAAGGCAACAACTGCCTACACACACACACGCACACACACACACAATGTATTTCTTAAAGGAGCTGTATTTAATATCCTCAACATTAATATAGCAGCAAACACCTATTGGCTATATAAAGATATAGTGGAGGTCACTCTTACGCCGTTAGCAGCGTTGGCTATGAGCCGCCGTCGCTATGTTTAGAGCTGTTGAGCGGCAATGGAAATGCTCCCAATCCTGTATCTTGCACCTTTAAAGGTCCAACAACCACAATTTAAAACACAACCCTGTTGTTTTTTTTTTTTAAAGACTTTATATACGACATATTTGTAAATACTACAAGAAACTCAAGACCATCTTGTGACGGGATAGAACAAGCTGCGATGCCACATTGGGCACACTTCCTACCACTCTTACTTCATGCGGCCTTGCGCAGATCATGCTCATCTTTGAAACTGCGGCCATCATTTTGAGTTCAACTACACTCCTGTACAGTTTCGTGACTGCATCTTGCACTATTGCATTGACAAAATCTGTCCAGAGACAGATACCTGGCAAAGTACTCAAGACTGCCTCTGTGGTCGTTCCTGCTATAGGGATCTCCAGGATCCAATTTTGCCACCACGACACTAAAGGTAAAAACAATACCAACCGCGACAGAGTTTAAACAACAGATTAAGGTTTGGGCCTTTGAGCATGAAGGATCAATGACAAAATTGTCTCTGGACTAAAACTGGGTCGAAAACAAAAGAATACATAAGCGAGAACGAAAACTTGAAGAATGGCAATTGAAATTCCAAGTGATAGTCTTGTCAGCATAGTTAGTCATGTAATTTGACCAATGCGGTCCTGTTAATTGCACCTCCGTCCTCTCAATCTTTTACCGTATGTCTTTAATCAGTCCTCCCTGCTTCTCCTCAGTTGCTTCCCTCTGCTCAACCTGACCCCTCTTCGTGCCACTATCGTAGCCTGGGGCTAATGGAAGTCAGCAAGCTGATCGAACAGCCAGAGCCAGCAACACACACACACACACACACACACACACACACGCTCACATAAAGAGAGGTGATACGCACTGTTAGAAACACAAATACAATCGCACAGAAATAAATGTAAGTCAGCTCTACTAAGTCTAAAACCCTGCTGTCTTTCCTGTGGATAAGTGTTTGTGTGTGAGTGTAAGCAAATACCATATATTTTATTCATATGCATAATCATGTGTAAAAGCAAGATTTATATAGCTCAAGGTACAATCTGACGTGACACCTCACTCGACCTCATGAATTCAGCTTTGTATCATGTTGACCCTGCTAAAACATGAATAATGTATTTCCCATGCAAATACTCCTTGTTGTAGTCTGTGCAGCCTTTTTGAAGCATTAGTGTGAGTTGTTCCACCTCAAAACACAAACCAAAGAAGAAGAAACCCAGCCTTCTCCCTTCATACCAACTCTTCATCTCCAGTCTTTCTCTCTTTATCGTCTTTTCTTCATTCATCACCTCTGCTTCCCTCCTATTTTTCTTTCCTCTCCATTTACAATTCCAATGTCACTCACATTTGTAGAGTGTGCTGGCACAGCAGTCCGCACTAGGCCGTTCAGGGCTGGCATAAATTCAACATGCTTTTATGTCTAAATCGAAAGCTTGATCTTGCTTTCACTAAATCTCTGAATGCCAAACGTTCCTAAATCTGCAACAGCACTGCCCCCCCCCCGAAAGCTGTTTTTACGTAAGAAGCATTATATACTTGAAACAAGCACGCACATAAGCTACACCAGCCACCGGCACATGGCCTTGGCCAACTAAACCATTCACAATCCTAGTAGAGCAGCTGAAAGTCAAACCACTACACGCAGGCACAAAAGAGACCTCAGCCTCTTTTATCTTGAGCTTAATTTTCTCTAAAAAAAGAAGTTTAAATGTTTAAGCCTGTATCTAGTAACTGTAAAGCAATCAGTCTCACCATTCAGTATGCTCATCCTCAAAACGGTACTTTTATGTTGCCAGCAATAAAATAAATAGCCACCTTTTAACAGCAGGCACTCGATATCTTGGAAATAAAAAAAGATTGGTTTATTGTGTTACTCAGTTATCAGACTGTTATTACAACCAGTTTGGCTCATTCTCTCAGGTCACTTGTAGATGTGATGGAGCACTCTCTAAAAAGCAACGCACCGTGGTAACGCAACCAGACAGATGGGCGCGTACACACACACACACGCATAAATACATACAGTCGCCTTACTGGAAACTAGCTGCAAAAGCAGTTGTACCATGTCCGCTAAAGAAAAGTACAAATTACATGACTGAACTAAACTGGTGTCAGTGGGATATTAGCCTGCCGTGCACAACCCACAGAGTAGCAGCAAGGTCGCCAAGTCAACAGTTTGTTTTTTGTGTGTACTAAATAAGAGATACATGGATGGGAAAGATGTACTGATGGAGATCTGTGCACTATAATGGATAGAGAAAGACACAAGTGTGAATGTTGAAAAAAAGAAGAAAAAGGAGAAACATGAGATTAAGAGTCATAGGAGGAAACAGATGATTGACTTTGTTCAAATGTGAAAAAGAAAAAAAAGATACAAAGAAACAGAAGAAGGAATAGAATGAAAGAAATCTTTATAAAATTCACTACTGGCCATCCTAAAGCACAAAGTAGGGCCCACACTGCGGAACAAAGACAGATGGTCTATTCAGAACACCAGCAAGGGACACAATGCTCCATATTTTATTTGATGAAATCATGCCTCTCCTCCTCCCTCTCCCCTTTCCTGAAATGAGTGATAATGACACAAATTGCTAATCTTTCGTATATACAAGAGCAAGGTATGTAGCGCACTGCTGAGCAGCACAAATGACTGCAACTTTTCACAAACTTGCAGTATTTTTTTTAGACAGGAGAGAGGGCCACAATCTCCAGGGACCCAAAATTCACAAGGCAAACAATACGAATGCAGAGCTTTACAGTGCAGACGGAGGCAGAAGTAGCAGAGGGTTGAGAATCGCCCTTTCTCTCTTTTACTCTCGCTCTCCCTCTGCACCCCCCTTTCTCTCTCTTTCTCCTCTCCCTCCACCTCCTTTTTTCAACATACTGGGTCAGTCGAGCTCCTGCACTGCAGCACTGTGGAGTGATGTGTTGAAGGCTTTTTCATGATCTCAGGACTTACAAAAGTGTACAAGTTAGAGTGGTTCTCATCTCTTTTGGGGTTCTCTGTAGTTGAAGACTATAACCATTTGTGCCTGTTTTAATTGAGTGCAGCATCATTTTAGTAACACCTAGGCTGAAGTGTGGGGAATCTGTCAAATGACAGTCAGAATTAACCTCAGTTGACATGGTCCACGTCGTCAAATTGATGCAGTATTCAGTACAGCATCAATAGCAAATGTGGTGCCTGCATATAACAGGAAAAACTGCACTCCTGTCTTTGCACAAGATATATACACAACACTTTATGACACCACAAAGAAAACCAAAAGTTAGTTGAGCCATCAGTATAATCACACATAACTCAAATAAACTCTTACACACACACACACACACACTCACGGGCCTTCCTCACGCACACACACTCACAGGCCTTCCCCACATTTGCCAACACACACAAACAGACACACATGCACAGAAAGTGGAACGTGCCTTTCTGTATGCCGCACCTGCAGTAAACTGCAACTTCAGCACCATGGTCAGAGACAGATTGGCTTTTTCAGCACACTGGAGATAATTCCCTGTTTCCCAAACGGAGAAAGCATATCACACACCAGCTACACACATGCACGCGTACATATAATGCCAAATAGAAGTGGTCACAACCCTCTCTCAGTGCCTTCATAACATGCTCTCTCTCTGCTTTGGACTCTCAGTTTTTGGTAATTGGACTATTATGGATTCTTTCAGCGATAAAAGGGCACAAAGAATCCCTACTTTCTCTAAGTGGCACATCCTTCACAATCCTCTACTGACAACTCCATGTTCTCTCACCCTTCCCTAAGCCGCTTGTCTGTGCTCTCCCTCCCATCAATATCGCTCTCAAACTGATCTCTTCCTCCCATTTGTTTTATTCCTCTTGCTATTCATGCCGTGCTGCCATTCAAAATCAAATCTGGGCTAATTAAGACTCTCAAATACCCATCAACAAACATATACTGATAGAGCGGAGACAAACAAGAGAACAGAAACGCATGGCGGAAATGTAGCCACCTCAATGACAGATATATCTGTTTATCTGTCCATCTGGCATTCTCTCTCTCTCTCTCATTACACAAACGTACACAAGCATGCACACAAACAGACACACCTAGGTGCACTGACAATTGACAGCACCCCTCTTTCACTATGCAGTGCAGGCACGTAGCAGCAAAACAGCAACCAGAGGCCCAAAAATATCCTGAGCAAAAAGAGGAGAGGAGAAAAATGTATGAAACATTAGTGGGCACCACCTCAAACGTTAAGGGTAATACAAACGGTCACTGTCAGGCGATGCCTCAACTCATCATGAAATACATGCACTTATATTTACTTCTAGCGAATGGCTAGAGTGAATCCTGAGCTGGTGTGAGAGCCTACTGAAGCTCTTCTGATAGGCTTATGGTATCTCACATCTCTAAAACAAGCTAATTTGAAACAGCTATGTCATGGTTAAGGTTTAAATCAACCAATTGATATAGAATTATGTGTCATTACATTTGTTTTAATAGGCATGCATTGCTGAATTATTTCTGCATTATGTTCTAATAAGACTTTTAGATAAAGGCCTGAAGGAAAGTGTGCCACGCTTTTTTTAATAATTTAACTTCGAGCAAAGCTACCTCCAGACAAAAGCTTTGCAGAACATTTACAGCATAGTGACTTATTATCAACCAACCACCATCAACCCACCACAGAATGTATTATTAAGTAATTAATAAAGTAGGTTGATGCATGACAAAGGTCATTAAAGTGTATTCTATTCAAATAATGCAAGAATCAAAGGATCAAGAGTGTGCAAGATAGCCATGGCAGACATTTTGTTTCCACAGAAGTTAGAAGACAGTCTGAAGGAATCAAAATGGAGATACATATAACCTTTACCACTCCAAAGACTCCAAACATCTACAAATAGTTTCTCCTTCAACCAGCCTGTGTTTGAAGCTGGTTAAATTGGAAAACCTATACTAACGAGAACAAAATAATGATGCCAGACCTAGGAATAAAGGAAGCTGTGTAGCCAGCCACAGACCTGTTCAAGAGTGAAATTAAATAGATCACAATACAAACTCAGCATGAGAATAGAAAGGAAGACACGAGTAGACAAAAGAGAGAAAGAGAGAGACATGAAAAGAAAAAAAAAGTCGTAGGGACACGGACAAAGCCAAGGACGGAGAGGCACACACTGCATTTTCCGTCTTGAAGTCTTGCCAACGCACAAACCTCAAGAGAGATGTTGAAGGAAAGGTTAACTCCACTGTGAACATTCTAACACCACTGACTGAATAGAGAGAGAGTCAAACAAGCAGTGAATGTTTACATTTCACACACAAAAGAAACATTTAGCCAACCTTCAATCCTATTGGTGGCCATTGTCTAATATTCCACCAAAGTATGAAATCACTTGGAGATATTAGTGCAGGATAACAAGAGGATTTATTGGGATGAAACCACTCAGCATGGTATAATGGGACAAAGCCCAGCACTCATTTATGAAATATAATGGTGGGTTGGTGACAGGAGTGAAGGATAAAAACGGTTACCAAGATATGGGACTATAGCAAAAATCATCAATGATCCCAAAACTTTATTTATTAATTCAGTTGGGGGGGGGGGGGGGGTAATGGTGAGGGCTGGGCTTAACATAGTAATGCATTATGTTTTTAATCAAACTGAGTGCACACTTAAAACGCTGACCATATAGTCTAACCTCTTGGTCAGGAAAAAAGGAAGGCGGAACATGTTTGTGTGTGCGTGTGAAGATGCCTGTGTGTGTGTGTGTGTGTGTGTGTGTGTGTGTGTGTGTGTGTGTGTGTGTGTGCGCATTAGTGATAAAATAAACAAAGGAGCAGAGCAATGAGGTGGGGCAGCAGAACATAGGGGTACAGCATTGTGAAACTTTCTGCGAGTAGGAAACGGAGTCTCGATGTAATGCTACCATGCTTACAAAGGCTTTATATGAAGATGACCTCCACTCATTTGAGCAACAATAATTGTCAAAGAAACTAAACAATGAATACAACACACGGTAAAATGTTTCATATTATGCAAGCTTGTAGACTGGTTCCTTACTGGTGATGACAGCTCTAAACTATAGCTAAGGGCCTTCCCATTTAACAGGGAAGTATGTGGTTTGCTACATGTCTTCCATTTTGTGTAAGTTGACACACATAAGAAACCATGAGACCCAATTGCAACGGAGGATCATCACTCTTAAACCAAGTAAAAGGCATGACATGCCCATTTTAAAACAAAACATAAATGCACCCTCCTTTCCATAGATATTCACAAATGTATAGACATCAAGATTTGCATCATATTTTTCCCAAATAAAAAAAATTCACTTCAGAAAGAGAAAAAGGAAAAGCACTATGATGATGTGAACTGTAATACCATATTTACTCCGCAGCTTCTACCTTGCTTTTTGTCTACATCTACTATTTGGTCCCAAGAATGAATGCGGCTTGGATATGGAAATATCAAATATCAAAAATCACAGCAAAAAAGTTAAACAATTATTATTTGCTGCGGTAGAGACTACTGAGGGTTAATTTACCGTTCGGGATGTCAGTGCAAAAATAACAATGAATCAACAATACAAAAAGTGATGGTCAACTATTTCAAGATTGTTTTCTTTCAAAAAAAAAATGCTGCTTAATTTTGTTGATGCAACAGAGTTTTTTTATTTTGCCATTTTCAAGTCAAATGGTTGAAATAAAGCAAGAAAAAAGAAAGCATGAAACGGATGAAACTGTGCTGGAATGGATCAAATTATTATGCCACTTGTAGTTTTTTTTTTTACGTATAGATATTTTCAAAATAGTTCATACATAATGAGACTTATGACTGATTTCTTAAGATAAACATTTTGTGCATTACATTAAAAACCATCCAATCTACTAAACGCCCAATGAATCTGAAAGCCTTTTTATCGCCCTCCAGTGGAATAAATCGGCATCGCTACTATGGAAGGAGTCAGAAATTGGGTCTGCAAATTCAAAGAGCAACACCCAATCATGTTTTCTCAATTACTGCTTATTGGCCTTCATCAGCAATACCCGTTAGGTTAATTAAAATTGCAGCGCGCCGCACTGATTTGGTATATCCAGTCAAATCATCGACTTCAAAACCAGCTAAATTGACTTGAATTGTTCTTCTACCTTCATCACATCCAGCTAGAACAAGTAATATAGTGGCAAAAAAAGATAGCACACTGTGACATCCAGCAGGTTAGGATCATAGGACAAAGTACCAAAAAACAGAAGGTTATATTTTCCAGAAAATAAAACAAAACACATTGTTTAGTTGACCCTTTCCCTATGAATTAAATTAATCTGGGACTAATCCAAAAATAAAAAGCAGTTGAATTCGATTTAAATGTTATTGCCCTCTACAACATCCTGTCTAGCACTCTGTTGGTCCAGCAGCTATTCTCTCATTTCCAGCAGCATTACCTCATGATGGTCGGCCACAGCGCCTCCATGCCATTAACAAGACACCAAATACACAGCGTGTCAATAGTGCTCCACACACAGGTTCCCGTGGCATCAACCCTTTCATCATTTGATTGAAGAGTTTGTTTTTATTAAGAAGGCTATACCAGACGCATAATCACTATACATTGATTTAACATTACCTTTACAATTAAAGTCTTCACTGAAATTACAGAATAAATATATGCACATTTTTCTTCAAATCTTTGTGAGAGAGAAAACATTAAAAGTGCCTCCTACAAAGCCGTTAGTGGGTGACGATGGGAATCCAGAAGCAATGGGGTGTCAACAAAGTGCGTGGAAATATCCAGAAAACCTTGAGCGTTGTCTTATAATAATATTCACAAATGTTTTACCATCCGTGCGTCGGCGCATCCTTTTTTTACGAGAAGCACCCTGATATAGACAGAAGTCCTCATCAATAGTAATAACCATATTAATAAGATATAAAAATTAAATAGAACACTGAACTGTAAATGTGTTGCAGTATCTCTGTTCATAATGTGATGTGATAGTCTGAGTAAATCCCCTCGCTTCCTGCACTGAAGCGAGTGCATGCAGCAAACTGCAGTTCATTTTAATATATGTATTTTTTTCTCTCTCTTTCGATCATTTCCTACAAACTTCATGTGCACGGCCTCCGGGTGTTTGTACATCCTAGTCAGGGGTTAAAGAGTACAGCAAGAAACCCCAAAGTCAGGGAGACGTCCAGCTCCCGTGCTTCTTGAGCATCATGGTAACTCCATGAAAAAGGGTTATAGTGACGGATGTATTTTAGGATGTTTTATATGTTTTATTCCCCGGTGCCCCTCTCATTCCTCTTTTGCTCTTTCTTGGGCATATAGAGATATTTATATATTATAAAAATAACGGCTGTTGACATTGCTGGCTACTCTGAAAAAAAGGCACTTCATTGAAATATCTGAGAATGGCCTCTCCTCCAAAGTGATTTTGGGGGGAAACTTTGTTGTAACTGTAACTGTAATATAATATTTTATTTTATATCATGCTGCTCTCGTAAGTTTGTTTTCTGTTATATTGGTTTGGGGTGATTTTTGTCTTCAGGGTGGCAAATGTTTTGATTTTGTGTTTTGTTTTTTTTCTCCATGGGATAGAGATGTTAAAACCGGTACGATTTTTCCAAGACTTCGAGGTAATCCGGCTTGGTTTGAAGTTTGGCCCTTAACTCGAGGTAATCGCTTTGGGACGGGTCGGGGTAGCAGCCTTTCCCCGCCGTGAAAAGCAATGTCTCCTTCAGCCGTGCATCCTGCTGCAGATCCGGGTACTGCATGCCTGGTGGGTGCGCATGCGCCACATGCATGTCCTTTAGTTTGGGTACTGTCCCATACAAACAGTCTACAAAGCCCACTGTTGGTGTGGGCCTCTGACTGTCAATTACTGTAGGGCAGAGCCCTCCGTTCTCATGAAATCCTGCCATGTCAGCCGTGGAGTGGTTAACTGTGACGATAGTGTTGAGTTGAGAGTTGGAGACGGCCAGGGTCCACTCTCTCTCTTTCTCTAATAAGGTTCTGTAGTTACTGTTGCTACTGCTGCCATTGTCTTTCTTCTCTGAAAACTGCAGTCTGTCTTCCACTGCTATCTCTCCTTCTCTAGGTTTATAGATGGGGTTGTTACACATCTGCGTCACTGGATGGGGAATGTAATCATAAACGTGACCATGGGCATGAGTGTGACTAGTGTGGGTGTGTGTGTGCATACTGTGCATACTGGGTGTCGGTTTCTCTGGTGTGCCAGTGTTACCAGCAGTGCTCTGCCTCGGTGGGTCTTCGAAAATCCTGCATTGCATTTGGATCCCCGTCAGATCTACCTCAGAACGTTTCCGGAAAGGAAGGTTCTTCCTGCGACGAAGAACAAAGGCGAAAAGCCCGGCAGCAACAAACACAGCAGATATGAAGAGGATGAGTAGGCTGAGAATGAGGACAGACAGTGGGACAGCCCCTCTCCCACCTGCCTCCCCCATGTCAGAGCTCCCTGTGGTGAAGTCATCCATACCAGGCAGGGCCGGGGAGGGGCCTGAAGGGTACTTGAGCTCAGGACAGATGACTTCGACCTCCAGTAAACGCAGGTCCTTCCCAAACACAAATTCGGGTGTCTTGCACATGACATCTCCAACCACAATGACAGAGGAGAGCTTTTCCAGCCAATGCTTGAGGGGGATGATATCACAAGAGCAGTCCCAGGGGTTCTGATGGAGATCAATCTGGACAATGGAGGTCAGATGCTGCAGAACACCACGCACAGGCATGGAAAGGAAGTAGTTGTTTCGGAGGTTGAGGCGTGCAAGATTGGTGCCAGCAAAAGCGTCATTGGGAAGGGAGCGTAACAGGTTGTCATTGAGGAAAACCAGCTGGAGGTTTGGCATTAGGGAGAAGGAGTTAGGTTGTATCTCACGTATGACATTATACTCAAAGTAAAGATAACTCAACATCTGAAGCCCCCGAAACATCCCAGGGGTGAGTCTCTCAATGTCATTCCCATTCAGATATAAACTTTTCAAGTTCGGCAGGTTGATAAAGGCGCCTTCTTGGACGTAGGATATCCGATTATTCCCTAAATGCAGTAAATCCAAACTTGAGAAGTTCCAGAAATCCGATCGGTATATTTTCTGTATTAGGTTCCCACTCAGATACAATTTCTTGGCATTGAGGGGCCGTGGGAGGAGCTCAGAGATGTTGTGAAAGCCTTTCTCTTTACAGTTCACTGTTAGCCCGAGGTCATTGATGTGAAGGTTGCAAGTACATCCAGCTGGACAAATTATTGGGATGGGAGGCCTTGTTTGGTAGCCAGCAACAGGGGGCTGGTTGATGCCTGGATAGATGCTACGAGGGGTTGGAGGGTTCTTTGTGGGCCGAGGTCGTTTGGTGGGCTTGACAACTCTGTCCTTGTATTCCACAGAAGAGGCTGTGTTGTGAAAAGACGAGAGCATGGAGGAAGGTTTAGTAGGCCATGTGTTCTCATTGCTGAATGGGATCCGGGGAATTCCGAGCTTGGCCTCAATCTCCCCATCTGAGAGCAGCGGACAGAGCTCACTGCGCTTGATTTCCCGTAAGTCTTTCCCATGTAAGTGGAATGGGTACTCGCATGTGATCTCACCTACCAAAGCTGTATAAGGAATTCTCTCCAGCCAAGTTTTTAACTGGACAATCTCACAGATACAGTTCCAGGGATTCTCCTCCAGCTGGATTTCCATTAAGCTCCTTCCAACGTACTCCAGTGTGCCCTTGTACGGCAATGTCTTTAGTCTGTTTCCTCTTAGGTCCAGATGTGTGAGTGACACAGATCGGAAAAGATAATTTGGGAGCACAGGGATCAGATTGTCATTCAGTATGAGCACTCTCAATTTGTGAAGATGCCTGAACGTACCACTTTCAATCCGTTTGATAACATTGTAGTCCGCCTGGAGATACTCTAAACTCTCCAACCCCAGAAAAGTGTCATTCCGGAACACTTCTAGTTTGTTTTCATGTAAGAACAGCCGTTTGAGTATTCCTAAGCCATTGAACGCTCCCGCGTGGATATCTTGCAAGGCGTTATTACCCAGGTTAATGGATATGGCGTTGTTGAGATGGAGGAAGCTGTTAAAGTAAAGCTTCCTCATGGAGTTTCTCTGCAGGTTGAGCTTGAATGGCCTGCTCCATATCTGGGAGATCTGGCTGACATTTGTAAATCCTTTACTGTCACAGTGGACATGGAAGATTCCCTCTTTAACCTCGCAGTAGCAGGGTTCGAAGCAGGGCTCGTCGATCTCCTCGGAGTCCTCTAGTAGTGGCATCGGGGTGGTCCATCCTAAGGCTATGGTGCTCAGCAAGGTAACCCACAGCATCCTCGCTGACACCAAAGGGATGAAGTCTTGGCTCCAGGGACAGAGCCACTTCACAGCACTGCAACAAAGAACAGAGGGAGAGAGAATGGATGGGAGGGAGGTAATGGGGGTGGGGAATACACACAGAAGTAGCAGATGTAGGAGAGAAAGAGAGGAAGGATGCATTAGTTTTAATAGAATGGAATACAGCTTTTAAATAAATACCATTAGATAATAGAATGGCATCGGAGACAATACTTTTGCTGTGTCAATAGCTGGGTTGTTTCAAACATATATAAACCCAGCACTGTTGGATAGGTAATATGAAACCTATAGCAACACAAACAAATCTCTGCATCGAGACAGTTAACAACAGTAAATAGGTGGAATTGTCATTTATTATACAGCAGACATGCGGGTAAGGTCGCAATAAATCACCCTTAGAGATGCTTATCACCGTGAATAAACTAAGGCAACAGCAGGTGGATAAGGTTAGTGGTGAGGAGACACTGTCCCCCTGCTGTATTTATTACATAACCGGGACCTCAATCCCTCTTTCGGTAAATGAGAGTATATCGCAGGAAGTGGACAGGAACGGAATAGGTATCAGCTCGGTGACCATTAGTGGGATGAGAAGAGGACTGTCAAGGGACATCAATCTCGTTAAAATGAATCTCAACATATTTGTATGTTCTAGTCTATAACTCACAGAAATCTGATAGAAAGCCACTGACGCTATGGTAAATGCAGGGTCTCAGCTTGACCAGTTTAAAGATGTTTGAAAAAAAAAAAAAAAGGTAAGAAATTGTCAAAATAGGTCCAAAGACTCTGACGCATGCACAGTTTGATAGCAGTGGCCAGTGCCACCCCTACAATCTGATTTGCAACCCCAGACGCCAACCCCAAGTTTGTACCACATCATTGGCTTTTACCTTGCTGTGGGGCGTGTGTTTGGCCAGCCCATTACTTGTCTGTATGGTTGATGCCGTGCTGGTTTGCATTTAAGGGAGCAAAACAATAAGCAACATAAACACGTGCGAGCCCCGGAGCAGGACACAACTTTTCAGTCGAACACAGCCCGGACTCATTGTCAGGTCTTCAATTACTGTCGGTTTGTCACAGCCCTCGGGATCTGATAATGACGCACAAGGCACCCTTAAGCATATCTGAGACGCACTGGGATTTCAATTAAAACTCCAATAACAAAAAATCCATCCCCAGCAATACAGATGCTCACAGCAACTGCTCCAGCATCCATTCACTCCGTCCAATACTTATGAAGCTTATACCATTCATCAAGTCAGCTTTTTATTGTTGTTATCATTATTATTTTTAATATTATTGTCGTTGTTATTGTTGTTAGTATTATTAAGGCCTCGTCATCTCTTTGTATGAATGGTTTGTTATAGATCCATGACATGTTTAGCTACAGTTAAGAGTATTTTTCATATTATTATAATACATAAAAGTAATATGACATTTTTTATAGTCGAGCTCAGGAACCTGAAGATGGTAATACACATTTTGTCTTTGTTGAAAAAATCACATGACACATAACGATGCATGTTACTTATCCAGCCACTCCATGCAGTCTCGTCAGAGTAAGACTGTGATGTACTGTGGCAGGAGTAGCCCAACACCTTGCAGTTTGTACTGCAGAACAAAGTCTATGACTTTAACTGCTTGAATATGGTCAGAATCTGATCATTATTTGTTATCCAAAAACATCCAGGCTAATTGTCTTATTTTATCAGCCAATGATACAATGTATGCTGTATATAATTCAGATTAGTAATTTTGAATTACTTTAGAGTAAGGTGAAACCCAGGGTTTGCATATCGTGCATTTTTTGTTGGTGGTGAGCATTACATTTTGTAAGGGAGCTATAGGAATAAGATGATATTTGTCATTTTTAACGGTAGCCTACTTAATTAACATAAATTTCTGCAGAAGGAGACTGGCCATCAACAGTTGTGTGTGCATGTAGCATATTATATTTAGTCAATTATTAGTAGAATATTAATGCCAAAAAAATATATATATCAGCTAACTGTGCGCAGGCATTGACATATTTTATTGCCACCTCTAGACATTCCGTTGCTACCCCTGGGCCACCCCAGTTACAAATGCATAGAACCGCCACTGTTCCGACGTGCAGAACACGGCAAAACCGAGACTATTCTCCCACTGCGTATTCTTGGGTTACATTACATAAGTCCAAAGAGTGAGGGAACTGTCGATTTATTGTTGCAACGGATCCTGCTATGATTTGCCAAACATACAATCAAGTCAACTTCTTCTGGGTTTCCCAAGTGGTGATGCCATCGGAGGATTAGTGGAGCAACGGTTTAAGTGAAAAACGCAGTTGGCGAACCTGGTTTCGAAAAGCTCATGAGGCTGTGATTTAGTATCCGGCCGGCCTAGAAATAAATAACAGGAAGAGAGGACGCATGTAAATAATACTAATACTAATATTAATGGTAATAATAACATTATAATAATAATAATAATAATACTTATATCGACACTATTAATAATAAGATGGGCTCATAGAAAAGTCTGTTCAGTATCTCCATGGTGTTAAGTAGGATAATGTCACACGTACAAAGTATCCCCTAGCCCCTGAATATCTTTTCTGTAGGTCCGTGACTTTTTTGTTTACACGCACAGTGCTATCCGTTCAAACGAGGGTGCAGGCAATCCAGAGAAGATTCGCCCGATGAGACCGTCTGCCGGAGCAGAGCCGCTGTCCATGGTGCTGAAACCAAAAGCACAGCGACAGGGAAAAAAAGAGGAAGAAAGAAAGATATTGTAATCCCAAAAAAAGACGTGACAGTAAAATGCGCCAAGGAGAAAAAAAGAAAGATCCTTGAGCACGATCTCCTCACTGTGAAAATCACTGTTTTCATTGCCCTCTCCGTACGTAATCCTCCAGGATTTATTGATTCCGTTTCCATGATAGAGATCAAAAAGCGCAGATGCAATGTCAAAAAAGTATTAACGACATTAAAAGCAATTCAAATAATGCTGCCATATTATATTCCCTTGGGTGTATCAAATCAGGTGCTATACCTACTTAGTTTACGGGGATTCCAACTTCACATATCCTCCAGCGATGGTTTCTGTTATTGCCCAGTGCGTCCCGCTCACCGTCCGATGCCGGGCTGTGAGGAAGAGAACAAGAAACGGGAGGTGACCGAGCCGTTAGAGGAACAGGAGGAATCAGAGAGGGGAGACGGAAAGAGAGAGAGAGAGAGTAGGGCATTGAGGAGGGAGAGAGGAAGAGATATGCATGCGAATGAGCCACGGATTCCAAAACCAAGCTTTTGGCTACTTACATAAATTAAAAGTGTTGCTCCCTGTGAGTGGCAATGTCAATGCGACCTATTAATCTTGGATTTATATCAAACTAAGTTATTGGGAAACGATGACATCTGACAAGCTCCAGTTTATCCAAACCGGTCAAGGATCTCGTCCACTGAAATCCCCCCAAAAATAGCATTGCTGTCAATACAGCGGAGAGAGCAAGAGCGCTTGTTGAAATGCATGCCAAGCATAATGCAGTCGTGCCTTTCGTCGTGACATTGGCAGGGAAACGGTGAATAAAGAACAAACGGCTATTGATCAGTCAAATGGATCCCTACGATCCGTTATCCTTGATGTACGGAGAGCGCTGGCAGTCCATGGCAATGCAGACACATAACACATACACACACATCTGCATAATACGGTTTCCCTCTTGATACACTTCATGGACAGGCACACACAGCTTAAACACTCACCTTAGTTTCGTACTGCAATTGGACAGCATCAGGGAAAAAAAGCCCACTAGTGCGAATCTTGTTAGATCTCTCTC
Organism: Anarrhichthys ocellatus; assembly: GCF_004355925.1. NCBI lineage: Eukaryota > Metazoa > Chordata > Actinopteri > Perciformes > Anarhichadidae > Anarrhichthys > Anarrhichthys ocellatus. Next base: position 6,687,921 of record NW_022280054.1, on the reverse strand, counting down.
TTTCTCTCTCTCTCTCTCGTTCTCTTTTTTTCCCTCCCTCTATGTCTCCCTCTCTCTCTCTCCCCTTCTCTCACTCTCTCTCGCTCTCTCTCTCTCTCTCTCTCTCTCACTCTCTCTCTCTCTCTCTCTCACTCTCTCTCAGCGGCTGAGGCAAAATAGAGGATTGAAGACGTGATAGGAATGCAATCTCTCCCACTCACGCTCTCGGGTGACTCTGACTCTCTACCCTTCTTTCTCGTCTCCTTTTTTTTCTAAACAGTTTGCTTAAAATGCAAGCCCTCGAGTTGTGCCCGTCCGCTTCCTCTTCCTCCCCTCTCCTCCTCCTCCTCCTTCTCCGCCGCCGTCGCCGCCCCCCGGGCGAGCACTCAGCGACAGTGTAGCCGGGTGAGAGTGTTCACCCCTCGGTTTCAGGACCGCGTCTCTGTCCGGTGCAGCAGTAGCAAGAGTCTGTGGATCATATCGACGCGGCTGGGTCAGCTGCTGCTTTTTTTTTTTTTCCTTTTTTTTTTTGGTGTCTTGCTTTCCTCGGGTCCGTTTCCCTGTCGTGCGTCAGAGGAGTGAGAGGGACCGAGCTTGGTAGGTGGAGGGTGGGGGGAGCAAAGGGGTGAGAGACGCAGTGGAGAGAGATCTGGTGGTGAGAGAGAAAGGAGGAGGGGAGGAAACGAGTGATGGGGACGGTTGCGCTATATTTCTGGATGTTGTTGAGAGGAGGACAGGAAGCATAGTGAAGTGAGGAGAGAGTGAGGAGCGCTCGGGCTTTCGCAGCGTGGACGTGCATCAAGAAAAAAATATATATATATGTGTGTGGTGTGTGTGTGTGTGTGTGTGTGTGTGTAAGGGTGCGCGCGGTGGGTGAGACTGCCAGACCTGTGGATGACAGTAAGGACGCGACGAGACTCTCTCTACATGTTAGTTGTATTACTATTGAGATTCATCTTATAATTAATCACACTCACACCACATTCTTCATCTGGGGTTACTTTTTTTTTTCTCGGCCGCATTTGGGCGAACAAAAGTGTGGAGCTGGCCGTGCGCCGTGCCAATACTTGTCTTCTCCCTGCTGTGGGGACGAAGAGGGTGGCCGCGGCTACAGCAAGCGGAGGAGTGACTGGCAAATACGGAGCGCCTCATCTTTCCCTTCTGTTTGCGTGCCTTCCCCTGCCTCGCCTCCAGCGGGCAACACAAGCCCGTGTTGTGAGCAGCAAGCCAGCTCGCAAGCACGACCGAGAGACGCCGTCACGATTCCCAGTTCTTGCAGCTCCGCAAGGAGGGGGCTGATTGCTGTGGGAAGTTGAAATCTCCCAACAGTGTTCTCTGCTTAGAACACAAAACCTAGAATATTTCCAAAATGATGACAATTAGCTATTAGTGATATGGCAGCAGTACGAACTGGCTTGCTGTTTATATTTGCTCTCTCGTGAAATAGAAAGGATTTGTGGAAACAATCGGCAGTCTAATAAGTCCTGTTTCACATTCCAAAGGATATCCTGCAATAGTTGGGCAGGAAAGAGCAACCAAAGTTGATGACACCTAATATTATTACTGTTTTTTTATGACAGAGAAAGTGGTGGCCTTTGCAATGTGTTCTCTCTGCGGCCAGATATTTGAAACAAATCCATCGGGGTAACACTGCGCAAAGCCTTTGCTGGTCCACTATAACCCCACACACAGATTCACTGACCAGGGTTATTTCTAAAATGATTAAATAAGTAATATTTCATCTATTTATACCCCCTGTTGAGATTCATCATTTTATATTTATTTTATCTAAACGATTGAGGCGATCTGGGGAGATTCTCAACATCTGGGTTTGTAGGAATTGAAATGAATGAATCTGAAGTGATGTTGTAAACCTGAATGGGGACCTTTCTATTCATATTCTAAATTGATTTCCCAAGTGGGTAATTCAGAATCAGTGATACTGCATGAGAACCAGATCATGTCCCACATTAAAATAACTCCACACACAAAGCAAACATAAAAAAAAATGAATGAATTAATACATCTTTAAGCAAATACTTTTGTGCGTCAGCATGTGTTAGAATGCCAATAATTTACTTTGTCGGTTTATTTGAAACATGTCCCACAGCAAATACACACAACCCAAGCCCATACACCATTACACAGAAGAATGCCATACACACACCCACATACACAAGTAGTGTATGGGAGGTTAGGGAATGGGGGTGTGGGAGCAGCTGGTAGACACATAAAACTGCCATTCTTCTTTATGAAAAGCCGTCATTCACTCCTTCAGCCTGTCAGATAATGTCAGACAAACTGACATAAGGCCACTACAACCCCTTCATTCAACTCACAGGACTTGGATTGGCCAGTTTGTCACAATAAAGCAGAAAAAAACGTACGATTACAGATCAGGGCTAATGAGATGACACAGCAACAAATGGACATTGACAAAATGTCATGCCAAAACAAAAGTCCTCACTTAAAAATAATGTATTTTTGGAGGGAGTAAGAAAGGAAAATTAAATGTTAAGAGTAAAATATAAAGAGGAAGTCAAGAGATGTTTATTTGCCTTTAAGTTTTATAGGAAACCATGAATGAAAGAAACTTTCTTAACTCACCGACAGCACTGGTAGATATACATTAGTCTATATGTTTTCATGACAAGTTACCACTTGCGGCAGAGGGCCAATAATGATATAACCCCCTGAGGAAGGAGTCGGACAGGCCTACATCCCTTACCACTTCAAAAAGAAAATCAGGACCAGAATCTTTTCATAGTCTTTGCGAGGTTTGGTTGTCTGAACCCTAACTATGTCTATGGCAGTTTGGGAAAAGCGTATTCTTGTAACTTGGGATGTCTGTCACTGTGGAAGGCATTTGTAATGTTGACGACAAAAGGGACAGAAAAAGTACAACGTTGTCAAGTCAAACTGTTTGACTGATGTGTCTGGACATCGTAATGGCCATTAAAGTCAACTTTGTCATCGCTGACCTTTTTCGAGGCCATCACTGCATGATGAAGGGACATCAGTGACGACTCCGTCATCACGGACAGCAAGCAGCTCTGCAGCCAATGGGGAAGGAAATGGCTGTCAGCACTGCTCAGCCACAGCCACACCTCGAAAGGAAAAGAGTCAGGAGGTGCACCCATCCAGCACATCCAGCAGAGGGATGTCATTCATTCACTCAAGCTTACAGTATGAGGTACATCTCCTAGTGTGGTGATCATTTAAAAAAATATTGAAAAGATTGTGACAAACTGTTTTTGATGAAGTAAATATTTGTATGTTTCAAATTTCATTAATTTGGTAACATATTAGCTGGTAGCTACAACACTTAAACCTCTGGCTAAGAGAAGGGATATCCCTTTGATTACATAAGGCCCAACTAGAACTGTTATAAGTATTATTGGCATATTTACAATTCTAGTGGCAGTTTACCATGCTTCAAGTTAAAGTGGCATTGGCACTTAGTCTACAAGGTATCTGAGTTCTGACTTGTGTTCTAATTAATTACAATATACTCACAGGAGCCAGGGAAAATTTGAACGAGGGTTTATTTAAAATCCATGACGTGACTATTTCCATTCAAGTTTAATTTGATCGGATCCACCGACTTGATATTCACATATACAGTATTTATATATATATTTATATATATATATATATATATATATATACGGTCAAAAACTGGTTGCGATTCAAACCTATGCAGTCTCTTTTTTTAATAGTGTACCGCTTTTGAACCATTGTTTTGCAATGTGCACTAAAAAACTGCATGACGGCACTATTATGTCGTAAACAGCAAAATATTTATTCGAGCACTTTATAGCATGAAAATGGCTAACGACATATATTCGTAAACAGAAATAAAAACTTCAATATACCATGACAACATAAACAATTTCAACCAATACAACTGTGTGATTAATTGCCTCTTCCAACAATATATTTAGGAGTTTGACTTTTGCTGTAAACTATGCCCTTATAGCCCAAGAAAAAGTTAAAGAGGTAAAAAGTTTGGAGTCCGTTAAAAACTTCTGCCTCCTTTTTAGCTGTCACCATTTGAAACTCTCCATTATCCTTTCTCTGCTTGTCATCAGGGGTTTCAGCGACATACCTCATGCCGCCTGCCTAAGTCCTTTGTGGACCACAAGGGATGGCGGGAAGCACAGTCAAATGATTCCCTATCTTTCAGTCTGTCTGTCTCTCCACTTGACAGTCTGCCTGACTGCTTTGGGAGTCAATACGTCTGAATGCTGGTTGGCCTTTCTCGCTGTCCACTTACATCCTCGCCTGGCTGCCTGCCAACCCCGACCACCTGCCTGCCAGTCTCTCCACCTGAAGGCCTGTTTGGCCGACTGCTTTCATATCAGTCTGTCTCTGCGCTGCCTGGGTGCTTGTCCATGTGACTGCCTGTCTGACAAAGTTCCTTTACGCGGCCATTAGGGTGTGACTTGGTCTTAGTTGTCTTGCATTCAACACAGGCAAACAAAGATTGATTCAATCAAGATATGTGGAAGAAAACAGTCTAAACATGGCTTGTTTATACAGGTTGTGTGAGTTGAGAATATGGTGTACCTTGCTTGGATGAATGGATTTTGTATTCCTATAAGCATGCCACTGGAGAAAAAGCACCAACCAGAATTGCTTTTATTAGTTTGACATATTTCATCTCTTGTAGTAGATCTGTCGACTCACCCCTGAGCAAGAAACACAATATGACTGTCATGTTTTTTTAATTCAGAACTCTATAGCTTAGTCTGTACTTTGAGAAATATTGCATGCTTTGTTGATATTTGCAATGAAGAGATTTTATGGAAAGCCCAGGGAATGTTCAACACCTGTTGGAAAAAAACATTTGTCAATGTTTGAGGAGCAAAATATAAGAAAATGCATATGGTTTAAATCAAAACAGCAACATTGCAAAAAAAAACAGACAATATGAGAATATGTTTTTTTATAATATATTCAATGGGTTGTGCATTCTAGTTTAATTAAGAGGAATGTGGGGTTCTGACTGACAGCCACAAGAAGCTAAAGATGAGGCTATAAAGGGCATTGTGTGAAAAGGAAGAATCTGCATTTGTGTGTTGCTTTAAAAGTTGTCTTTGTAGTTCAGGGCCTGGCCTTGAAATTGTAATTTTTTCCAGAGCGAGAACATATTCTGGACTAGGCTTTAAGAAGCAGCGGCTGGGGAAAACTTTGACTTGGAAAACAGAACTTAAAAGATTCTTTGAAAAGATCAATTTGTATTCAATTTGAACAATGCTCTAATTTTTAGCAGCACTAAAGATCTATTTTTTTTTGAGCCATTGAAGCCAAGAGAAAATTCTTAGTGTAAATTCAGCTAAACCCCCATGTGCTCCTTTTTAATATCAACCCAAGTATTATACATTTCTAATGTAGAAGCAGAATCCCAGAGGATTAGTCACTGCAAATATACTGGGCTACAGAAATGAGCTACGTGTGTGTGTGTGTGTGTGTGTGTGTGTTTAATGTGGTCACGTCTAAGTGATTGGCCCAACAGTGTGAATGAAGTTCAGGACAAAAGATCATCCAGATATAAAAATGTAAACATGTTCTCTCTCTCACTCTCTCACTCACTCACTCACATTTCCCTGTTACTGAAGTTTGTGACACCCTTATGGTGTACAACAAAACACCAAGAGAAGAGTATGTTAATGCGGTGTTTCTTGTTAGCTGCTTCATAACACATTGTTTTTCATGTTTGAGCTTTCTATCACAACACAAATCTAGAAAAACACTTCACCAAGTGTGAATGTGTTAAATAGCATTGCAGAGGCCTACAGGTAAGACATCAGAGGTACCAAATAGACGGAAACAAACTAGTGCAGTGCCTGTTCAAAATGTGCCTGTTCTGAATGGGCCGAATGCTGGCCTGTGGTGCTGCTGCTTGCAGCTTTCGCGACAGCTCATACAAACAACTTCACACACACCACTGCGCTCCCTTGTGTCGTGAACAATACACCTGACATCATGCCAGGACATACAGTAGTTGCGTCACACACCCAGGTTGGAGCTACTCGCAGTCAGAAATACCGGTGAAATAGGCCTGCAGTCTGGTTGATGAGAAAAGAAACACCAGGAGGAGACTTTACTGCTTGGTAAGGTAGGCATCCAGGGCCTGGGGCCCCAAACCTATAGAGCCCCAAACCTATAGATTTATTATGATGTGATCTGGAAAGAAATAATAAACAGAAAGCCTACTTTGAGAGTTGTAGACAAATGGAAACCTTTTTTTTTCACTTTCTAAAAGGTTCAGCAGTGCACACAAAGTATATTTTGTGAGTTTATTTATTTTAAACCCAAATTGAATTAATGGATCTGATTATTTGATAATTTAGTCAAACAAAGATTTTTCACCGCATAGAACAACAAAAAATGACAATTTTACAAAACCTTGGATCATGTTCAACTTTTTTTTACATCCGATGCCAACACTATTTAGAGAGAGATCGTGGTTATGGTGGATAAACTATGGTTAAGGTATGGTAGGGTATACCACTTATAGTCAATATAAAAACAATCAAAGATCTGTGACAGGAGGCAAACTGTGTTCACCTGAATTAAAGTTGGACTCATTACATGCCAATTCACCACTCCACCTCCACATCATGATTTCCTCCTTGCTACAGAAAGGGCACATACTTCCGGCACTTGCATGAACAATGTCACGGGTAAATCCTGACGTAAATCCTGAGGCACAGAATACTCCAATAACTCTTACGGATACTGAGCTGCTATACTAGAGGCTTAACGATCAACTTTTACCAATGTAACTCTCATTGTTCCTTCTTTATATTGCCTCAAATTAAAATATCAAGGACATATTTCACAGTCTACCAAGAACATTACTACTGCATTGAGTTGTGTGTGTGTTTGTGTGTGTGCACTTTTTGTTGCATGCATGTGTTGTTGATCTTCTAGCAGTCATGCTTGATGAGTTTTTGAGCCCATGGCCAGATGGTGTCCTCGCCAAAAGCCTGTGTGCCTTGGCAAGTTCTATCTCTTTCTCTCTCTCACCCTGTCTGTCTCTCTTTGTCTCTCTCTGTCTATTATGCACATAAACATATAAACATATAGTCTTCAAGCCCTGCTTGTTGTATAGCCCCAAATTGTCAGAGCAAAAATACCCACAACACGTCTGCTGAGAGACCTAATTCTCACACACTGCTCTCCCTGAAGAGCTACAGAGACACCGAGAGAGCGAGAAAGAGGGAGAGAGAGAAAGAGAGAGAGATACTTAGTTGCTGCCTTAACAAGTTCTGGTCTAAATTACAATAACAAAAGGAGAAAGAGAATGATGGAGCGAGTTCTAGTGAGGATGGGGTGAAATCAGAATCAAATCCACACACACAGCAAGGGAGATAGAGACTAATGGTTTCAAATGTAGCCTTGTAAGCGTAAATGCCAACCACCTCATCCATGTTGGATTCCAACTCAGCTTTTGTCTATGAAAAGAAAGCAGAGGGAAATAAGACAATCAGGGAAAAACACATGGGGAGAGGGCGGGAACTTGATGGAGCCTCTTGGGGGCTGGCATTGAAATTCACAAGAGCTACTATTTCGACTTTATCTATCTCTCGTCTTTCTTCTTTCATTCATTTTCATTAGCCTTGAATGTCTTTCCCTAGAGTTCCGCATCTTAGACAGAAGGCAAGGCAAGACGAAGCTGGAAACACTTAACTGGCTCGAGACTCTGAGATTCAAAACAAACTTTAAAGTTAAAATGATTCAGTTCCAGTCATCTGCTTTGAATGGGCAAGCTGCCTGCAGTCAGTCCCATAACCAAAAGTTGAAGGTTTTGATAACCCAGCTATAAGTTCTTTAAAAGCTGAAAAGACAATGATGAGTGCTTTATGCCTCAAACATGAATCTCAATCTAAAGGCATTTCCTTTTTGCCTCTTTCCACTGAGTCAATGGAATTGCATAAATGTAATGTCATGTGATGCTCACGTTAGAGGGGATGTTGTAGTCTGGTAGCGAGACAGCCCATAAACTGTATTTTGCAAGCACTCCGGTGGTCTCTGTATGGATTAAACTGGCCTAAATCCAGATGAATGAGAGCTTTAGCAGCCATTTTGGGGTGCCATGTAATCGCAGAGCGAGATGGTGATTCTCTTTTGTACTTTTTTTGGTGACACATCTACACACGGTGATCTGATTGTTGTTGTCAGAAGCCGATGTAAGGCAGTGACACTGCTCTTTGTTTCCCCCTCTACGAGTGCCTCCCTGATACGTTTCCCCCTGCATCCCAGTTTTTGACAGAGGAAATGAACTAGGTCATCTCCCTGACATCTCCGTGACAAGATTAGCTCTGGGTTTTGGCCAGTTTTTGTCAGTTTGACCGAGATACAGAGGCCACACTGACAGCGATGTAAGCTTTGACAGCTAGATAGTCATGAATCAAATAAATGTCTGAGGTACCATTTGAATCTCATGGCGGATACATAACAGTTGAAACTCCTTTTCAAATGTGCCTGAAACATGCACACCAATAAACCCCTGAAGTTCCATCTCATGTCAAAGAAATGCCAACAGGTTGTTGTGTCATAATAGTGCAAAAATAACCATCAAACGTATCATAAGAATGTGAGTGCATGAGCAGAGTTCCATACATCACCCTACATGGGTTTGCCAGAATACTCTACTCGCTCACTGTGCTGCAGGCATAAACCCTAACTGCCATTATTAAAGTCATGAAGGTGATGAAGTGAATCGTACTTTATATCTATATTTTTTTTGCCGACTATGGTATTTATTTGGGATTAGCTGTTTGAAGTTTTAACTACATAACACCAAGGTACTTCATTGAACACGTGGTACAAAAAGTAAGTAAGTGACTTATCAATGATTGGTGCCAGTGTCTACGGTGCATGTGCTGACCAGCTTGTAAGGCAGCCATTTTACTCTCCAAGTTCAGGTGTAATGCAATTAATGTAATTGTATTTGTCAGTTATTAATACTTAGATATAAGATAGTATGTCCACCGGGCAAAGTTGTTGGCTTATATTGACCACAACTTTTCATGTAACAACACAATCTGTCTTTGTTTCTTTTTTGGGGACACTTTTAGGCAATGGCATTGTTTTCTCTCTTTCGTTTCCTCTGTGACATGTTTGCCCTTTCAGTCCAGTTTTTGACAGAGGGAATAAACCCAGATACAGGGACAACTGGGTCAACTCTCTGACCTCTATGTGGCAGGAGTAGCTCTGGGCTTTGGCACATTTTTGAATGTTTGACCGACATAGAGAGGCTTTTGTTGAGCGAGGCATAAACACTGGTGTAGTGTCTACCAGAAGCTTCGGCAGCAACAGACAAAAATGATGCTGCAGAACAGTAACACATTAACTGAGTCAGTTTAAATATTTCTTTTTCTTAAAGGTATCTGTATGTGGCATTGCGATTTAAATTTTCTTCATAGTTTGACGTGTTCTAGATTGAATGAATATATTAAGTAGTAATGGCAAAGACTACAAAATGGGCTCTGATGTTGGCCATCATTTGACTGCCTTTTCTATCACCAGTTGTCTGGTGTCACTCTTCTACAACTATCACATTAACGGAGGACTTAAAGCCAACTGCTAACACAAATCATGTTTTGGAGTATCCTAGTGAAGAGAGAATAAAGATGGGAAAACACTACTACCCCTAGTCCAGTCATCTATGTCAGAATGGTGGGATTCGCTCTCTCCTGACCTGGCAATCCAGGGATGACATTTGGTCTAGCAGCAGTAATTCAAAAGCTGGTCTGACAAAGGCATCAGTATGTAGAGATGTAGAAATGAGACTATGGTGCTGCATTAGGGAGGGAAGCCTGTGGAAAATAGAACAAAGTCAAAGCCGTTGACATCTAAAAGGCCAAATAGTATTTGTTGACAGTTGTAATTACATGTATGTATATTGACAAAGGTAAATTGCTTGACTAGTTTGAAGTGAAAGGTTGAAATCTAACTATTTAATTATGGGTGTGCTAGGTCACCTTTATAATCTTCACACATGGGTTTATATTTAAATCAAAGACTGTACCTTTAAGGTTAAAGAAGGACTCGATAACAATATGCCTTTAAAAGAGTCGCAAAATGTCATCTGTGAAGATCCAAAGACATCACTTGTTGTCGGGATGCTGGTTGTGATGTCTGCAGTGACACTGTTGTAGCATATTGAATTACAAAGACTTTCTGCTTAAACGCACTGAAGAGATTAAGTACTTCAAGTGACACACAAGGGCAGACGTATGACAGCGTTTGCACTGTAACGTGATGTGTCTGTGTGGAAATGCCTGTGTTTTTCTGTGTTTCTATTTGTGAATCTACAGGCAGCTATGCATTCAGTATGTCGATAGTTTCGTCATGTATGTGCACATTATCTGATGCATGACAAAGCAGAAGAAAATGTTGCACTTCAATCATGAAAGGAACTTGCCACAATGCATGTATGAGGAGGCATTCTCCTCTGACAGAGTATAAGTAGGACAAGGAAAGGTTGTGTGTACCATTTAAGTACAATTCTTAATCTAACAAACAGAAAGCTATAAAAATATTAAATATTTTAAATAGGTCCCTATTTAGAAGTTGGTGATACAATCAATAGTAGTTGGAAAGCCATGCATTATGGAAACTATTGACCTGTCTGGAGGGTGCTTTGTATTTTATTGCTTGGCTGGAAGACCCAACTGTGTAATAGATGTTTTGCAGCAATTCCAAACATTTTGCAACGAAAGGTCATTGCGGTCGAATCAATCTACTGGGCTGCATTCATAGGGAGGAGTAAACAGTTCAAGACCACTTACAAGAATCTAAAAGCAAATATACGTAGAAGTAGGTGAACACCTTTGATCAACATACGATGTGGATGCCCTCCCCATCCACAATGTCATATTAGGCCTATTTTCTCGAATCCTGTGTCAAAAACAAAAAAAACACTGTCATGCAATTAGGCTCAATCATAGTTAAAATAAGCCCAATGTCTATCCTTTTTTTCACCTTTAAACCTTCACAGTTAGTAAAATATGTTCTAGTGTTTGTTAAATGGATCCACACACAGTACATGTACTTGGCTCTAGTACAGGCGCACCGAGGCACACTTTTAGTGTATGACAAGCACCAGGCTTTCAACACACTCCAATGTATACTGATCTTAGTCATAATTAGACACTCCACCAACCATAATCTTAAGCCTAACCAAGTACTGTTGTAGCCTAAACCAAGCTACGTAGTTTTGTTGCACAAGAGAACCCAAAATGAAGTAAACCTACGTTGGAGGTTTATTTTGAAAAGAGACTGTATGCATGTAATGAGCAGAAACAGTACATTTCATGTGAAGACAGATGTTTTTCTTGGAAGGTCACTACGCATGTAATGAGCGGAAACTGACCACATGCGTCCCTGACAGGTTCAAAACAGATGCTCGATGAGCGGCATAGTCTGAAGCTTACGGCTACTGACCAAGCTTTTACATGAGTTTGTCTCTTTCTCTCTGTATTTCTGTTATAAAAAATGGAACATTATACAATTGGATGACATTTGCTTCATAGTCCCTGCACACCATCACCTTAATGGAATATAATACTATAGTCTGGCTAATTATTTCTGATCAGAGATTTGACCTGGCCACAGTCAGTGCAAGTTCATTCTTCACACAACCAAATAAACCTAACAGGAACAATATGCCCTGTTCATGGGCATCATATCGACAAGTCAGAGTAGCAGAAACACAGATTTAAATAACAAAATAAATGGCTGAAGTCTGTCCGTCACTTGAGTTGAACGGAGCCATCGTTAATGTACTTAAATGTCAAACACATTTTAGTCTAAAACTGACCCTATCACACTATGTTTCAAACCTACTGCTACAGTAGCTGGATGTTTCTCTGACATTGTTGTTGTGATTAGCAATATGGATTTGAAGTATGAGTCCTATTTCATACTGGTGAGTCATTGTGTTTACCGAATATCAGTGTTTTTTGGCATACATCGCATATCGTTTCTGACAATGAATGCTCACCCTAGAGTTCATTGTACAGAGTTACATTCAACATCTCTGTATCATAGATGGGGAAGTTACACCGATCAGTGCTCTAAATCAATAAGTGGAGAATCTGAATCTGGCCTGGGGATTCCATTGAAGCATTGGGTTCCCTGTCAGCATTATACTTACTAAAGTCATGATAGCCAGTAATTGCTTTTCCATTCCAAGCACTCTTCCAGCTCTTGCACTCTTGAACACGAGGCTAAAAACCCAATCTCCGGGAATACAAAAGTAAATGGCAATTTGAGCCCCAGCAATTTACCAGTAGATCTTGTGGGTTATAGTGCTCTTTCTGCTTTGTTGCAGTTCTGTATGAGCCAAACAGACAGACAGAAAGACAGACAGACATATGGACAAATTGACTGACAGACCATGGCAGACTGTCCTACTTACTGGCAGGCTGGTTATGATGCGGGTGTAACTCTGGCTAGTTCAATGAGTAAATCGATGGCTGAGGAAATATTGTTTGCCTGGCTGATTTTTGTTTTGGCCAGTCCACTGACTGATGTTAGTAACTGACGAGAGATTGGTAAAAGTGAGAGAGATAATAAATGTGAACACAAACTCTGATTGGCTGAGCAGCTTCAGGCTCCTCTCTTCAGGATGTCACCTATACTTCTACAACATAAGTGCAGTCCTCTCTCTGTCTCACACATGCACACACAAAAACACACACATTTTACAACAGATGACAGTGAAAATTAGGAACACATATTTTAGGAAGCAAAGCAGAGAACATCCGCACTTTTGCCTCACTATAATTGCCCCCATTGGGTCAATCTTTTATTTCTTCCCATAAACAACTCCAACTAAACCACCTCTTGCCCGAAGCACTTTTTGGTCCTCTTTAACCCCGTACTGCTCTTCTGCTCTGCATATACACACACACATTCATGTGCTCAGACTTTCATTTGTTCTACTTGGTCAAGCACATTGAGATAATGCACCATTGATCTCCGATGTCCTTCAGCATTTTCATATCCATAAGTGATGGGACTCCACTTCTCTCTCTCGTTACTCTTTGTTCCAGCATACCACATCACACTGACGGATTAATGGTTCCAGTGCCTTTCTGTCTCTCATTATTTTTACTTTGTTCTTGTCTTTACCACCCTCTTCATTATCAATATCCTCTCCTGTCTCTTGTTGTCTTTGTACCTTAACCCCTCTCCGTGTAGTGTCTGTCTGTTCTTACATTGAACTTCTGTAACTCTCTCACTTTCTTTTTCTCTCACACACACATATTCTAGCTATTATCACTGATTATGATGTTATTGGCCGTAGAGATCTGTCTGCCTTCTCTTCAATATAATGGGACCACATGGTACTCGGCTTGTGTGGCTTGAAGCACTGAAATATACATTTAAAAAGTTGGAAAAAGCTGTGTCTTAGGTATGTGGATTATTCAAGATAATCCGCATACCTTGTTGTTAGCAGTTCAATGTGGGAGTTAATAAAATAAAATGTGGATTTTTGATTTTGGAATGAACTGCCTCTTTAAATCTGTAATGCAAACGGAGGGATACAACAGATCTTAGGAACTTCAGCTCGCCCGAGGTGGTTTTCATATGCATTTGAATATGTACTTGTAGATAAAAGCTTTAAAAAAAAAAACCTGTTAATTGAAATATTAGAAATGAGCGCACACGTGTGTGGATAAAGTGACAAAGAATAGTTAGTTTGTGAGACTAGGGTAAGCAGTCAAGACTTTGGGTGTGTGCAAATAAGGGACAATGTTTGTAGTTGGAGGATTCTTCATTAGAGCAGAAGCAGAGGTGAATGGTATCTAATATACGAGCCGTCTGTGTTCCTCGGCTCTGCACGTTAAGAAGGTAAATTCCCTGTTTATCTTCTATATATATATATATATATATATATATATATATATATATATATATAT
>NW_022280054.1:6670604-6673989 GCF_004355925.1 Anarrhichthys ocellatus | reverse complement strand
TATATATATATATATATATATATATATATATATATATATATATATATTAATCTTTTATAATGATTTTAAATGCAATGTCACATTTAGGACATCAGCTGCACGAGCACAGCTGACATATGTTTATTGCTGTGCATTCATTCATTCATGTGCTGATCATGGATTGATGGAATGTACGCTTATATATTTTATAATATGGAGATAAATGAGATGCTTTCCAAGAAGGCATAGAAACAGAGCAAAATATTCTAAAGTGGAATCTTTGCCACTCACTCACACACACACACACACACACACACACACACTGCTGAGACCGAAATAGCAAGGACAATATGACTCATACAGTAATATGAGCGGCTTGGAGTGTAGGTGTCAGCTTATATTAGCAAAAAGAGCTAGCATAATCTCCCTGGACACAATTGCACAGAACACACTAATGAACATAACTATCCAGGTTAAGTGTTGACACCAGAAAACAGTATGTTTTTCCACAGTGATTATATGCGTAATATTTTAATAACTCATTGAGGGCTCTTCGGCGAGCCTTTCTCTTGTTTCCAATGTTGAATTTTATTTAACGCCACATGTCAGAAAACCGAAATCTTCATGAAAACGCCCTCATCAACATCTTTAGTGCAAGTGTTTCAAATTATTGATAAAGGTTTGACATGGCTTACTCTTGGATGCTGAATCCATTGTATTCCAATACAAGTCCTTTGATACATTTGTGAAGTATTTAATCAGCTTAATTGAAACTTTCATGTGGTTGATTTTTGAGGCAGCACTGTGGTGATGTTCATTCATTTTCAATCATCAAGGTATCATGGACACAGGGGCACAGAAAGTGTGGAAATTATGCTAAAATAATTGCTACCTCTGCTTCACAAAACATTCCCACCTACCACTTTCACAAATAACTGTTGCTGAGACTCACGCTGAACAAATACTCAAAAAACAACAGTAAGATATGGCAGCACCACTATCTTTGTTGATGCAGCGTAGCTTTTGATTTTTGCAAGCAATACGTCTTTGATGACCTACAGTGGTTTCTGACTGTACGTGCGTTGCCTATTGTTTCTGCAAAATTGTCAGCAAAGCAGAGTATACAAGGCAGACATAAAGAGCTTAGGCTAATAGTCAGATTTACACGCCCACTCCCAACGCTGGGCTGGTCTGAGTGTTCAGTCTTGACAGCCGCCTACACAATGCATACTGATGCATGCAGGCATGTCCCAGTGCAGGTCCTCTAAGGAGGAGCACGGCAATTTCTCAGTCACTGTGAATAACACCAAAGTGGTTACGGCTCTGAATAGACCATTAACTAGGACTGGTTCATGTAATCTTCGGTCCATGTCATTACTAGCGTTGTTGATATTATTTAGACTGAGAGAACTTTAGACTTTGGGCTTCTTTTGAAAGGCTGCATTGTTTGTTTCTCTCCCAGGCCACCCTGTTCCGCAGTCAAAAATAAAATTGCAAGGGGAAGCTTTTTTCTTACTGCCCACCTCTCCTTAGCTGTGATTAGAGAAGCACATTCAACTGGGCTTACTGCTTATCATTTCACTATTAGCTTCACATCAAGTAAGATTAACAAGTCAGCAATAGTTAAGTTTAGTTGAAGTATCCTAACCAATATCACTTCACTGGGAGTCAATCTCTTAGTTAGCAGACAATTGTTAATTAGCAGTAATTCAGGTTCCTGCAGATGGGAATTCAACTTTGGTTCCCTGTCGTGTGGATCAGTCTGCTGGAAAAGTTCTGGAGTAGAATGAGTGCAAAGTAGATAGGGAGAGAAATGGAGAGCGACAGAGTGAATGAGGAGATGAGGGATGTGTAGTGTTGGGAGATTGGATGAGAATTGGAGGCCAAAGAAGAGTAAATCCACTTTTGCAGGCTGAATATCTATCTATCAAGCAGAATTCTATCCAGTTTTCACTACTTTCTACTACCTCCCTCAGTGTGTGCCCGTTTACGATTCAATTCAATCTCATTATCTCTGTCAGGACAGACGGTTTGACTGTTATTGTGCGCGCGCGTGTGTGTGTGTGTGTGTGTGTGTGTGTGTGTGTGAGTGTGTGTGGGGGCGTGGATGAGTATGTGATCACTGGTTTTTTACTGGCAAACCTTTTGAAAATGAAGTCTTTACGGCAGACCAGCCAACCTGAGCATAAGGACTCACAGCAAGCAGTCCAGGATGGAATGCGCCTGTGAAAAAAAGGAGTGAGAGATAAAGAAAGCGATTTGTGAGACAGGTCACATCCCATTTAACAACACAATGGTCTGTTGCACCTGCAATCAAATTGCATTCAGTTTAGGTCATGAACCAAGTGACGAAGCAGTTTTCTTTTGCAGAAAATAAATGTTCATATACAAAACAACGAAGACAGAAAATCGCCCAAGTTGATGCGAGACCACGTGTTTCACACTTTCCCTGCATTAATGTATGTAGCAGCCAAGGACTTGCGCTGTGTGCTAGCTAGAGTCGTGAATACATGCAGAAGCCACACACTTACACCAACCTAAAACAACAGAGAGGGGTAGACTCACTTGTACCTGAGCTGGTGTGGAGGGTGAGTCATACCGTAGTGGTTCCTGTGATTCCCCTCCCAGAAGAAGTGACCCAGAATGAAATGTAAGAGTCATGTACATGATTATCCTCAGGTGAGCAGTCAAAAAAAAAAATGAGAGTGGGAGACGATGAGGGAGGCAGAACATCAGTGAACAACTGAGGTCACAGAGAAACGGTGCTATTATTAGAGACATGAAAAAAGGTTGTTTTTACAAAAGAATCTACAGCGTGATTCATGCTACTCTGCCTACTACAGCAGGTGATTTAAAAAACTAAATGTTTTAGAGTTGCTGAGGAACCGTTCTCAATATTTGAATATTAAAAGAAGACACAAAGTATTATATTGTATTGGTATAATAATGCATTATTATTATTGTGTCAAAATAGTAAAATAATGTTAAAGGGATTTGTACAAATTTTAACTTCTCCATATTTAGGAATGGATTGCATTGCACCTGTCATGTTGTTTTTATTGTAAAGCAAATCTTGACATGTTGTTTCTCTACAACTCATCTTCAATATGACCATGGCACAAAGAGCTGTACTGGGTCATTTTCGAGTAATGCTTTTGTCACTTTCAGTTGAGAACATTGCCGCGTGCATGTGTGTGTGTGCGCGTGCGCGTGCACGTGTGTTTTTAGCTTTGTTTGCATTACTTTCTGAGTGAGACAGAGAGAGGAAGAAAGTTTTGGCAATGCAATAAACAGGCATAATCAGCCGCAGGGCTTTGCATGAATATGCATGAGCACACAGTGACAACAACCAGGGAAGTTGTGTGTGTGTGTGTGTGTGTGTGTGTGTGTGTGTGTGTGTGTGTGT
>NW_022280054.1:6631294-6670594 GCF_004355925.1 Anarrhichthys ocellatus | reverse complement strand
GTGTGTGTGTGTGTGTGTGTGTGTGTGTGTGTGTGTGTGTGTGTGTGAGAGAGAGAGAGAGAGATGGAGAAGGTTCTGGTCAAAGAATTCGTTTTTTTGTCAGGTTGGAAATTGAAGAACACAGTTGAAGTTTCAGTGAGCGAGTGACAGAGTGAGAGGAAGTGATGCAAGCAAAAGAAAGAGGGAGTGAAAGAAAACAATCAGGGTGTGAAATCATTCTGCAGGAGATTAAACCTGTGAGTGTGGAGCGTGAGTGTGTGTCTTCACAACAAAGGTGTGACAGAATTAATCTGAGTTGCTGGGAGCTAGTGTGTGTATGTGTGTGCGTGCGTTTGTGAGGATGCTGAAGGAAATTCATTCTGTAGTTTACTTGTTCACACTCCGAACCTTTTTCAACCTGATTAATTGTGCTTCCCAAATTTTCTGTGTCATACAGTACCCATCTAAACTAATTACAATGGCAGTATGATATCAGTGGGAATATCATCAGCTATATCGGGTACTGTTAAATGATAAATAGAAGGCTGCCCTGTTCTCCTGGCGACGTTGCATTAACAAAGCTTCCCAGCTCCACAGTGACTGATCACAACAGATCCAGTGTCCATCCTTTGCAGCACAGACTGGCCTCCCTCAGGCAATCAATGGGGGCATCCTTAGCTTTTAGGCCCATTGATTCTGTGTTTAGGTCTGTACGAGAAAGCAGATGGCACACACACACACACACACACACACACACACAGAAATGAGCAGTTGCCAGTTTATTGGGTACATCTAGCTGATCCTTATGCAGTCTACAGTATGTGACACAATCTCAACTGAAAGGTCCACTTATAGCCTTTTAAAAAAAAAAAAATTTCACTGTCTTCATTGTCTTGGTTTAATTTTCTCCAGTTGTCCACTGACACCTGGTTGATGAAGTTTCTCTTCATAGTATATGTTTTTTAAGTTTCGACTTCATAAAGGGTAACTTCAGTGTATTTCAACCTAGAACTTATCTCTCTCTTTCTGTGGCAAAGTGACAAATGGGTACATTTATTTTTGAAAAAGGTCCAGTATTGAGGGAAAACGCTGCAGACGGCAGCCACTAAACAGGCTGCAATGTAATCGCTAGGGGCAGCTCCTAAACATCTATTCATTTTTGCCACTGACAGGCTCAGATAAATGTCAACATAATGGAAAGGACCCCACAGAGAAATACAATGTTCTCACCTCCTTCTCTCTATCCTGCCCTCCATTGATAAGATGTTCTGCTTTGTGTGGGCGGGTCATCAACACAGATCTTTTATACACCCCACCCCATTCATATCACTGAGGGTAGATGAAATATTAGAAACACCTCTCAGGACAAAGTCGACATCACCACTTAAATGACCATAAAGTCCAATCATCACATTTCTAAAGCACCATAAAAAGTGAACTGATTATTAAGTGAACATTATAATTGTCATGAAAGTAAGGCAAGGCAAGTTTATTTGTATAGCACATTTCAACAACAAGGTAATTCAAAGTGCTTCACATAAAACCATTAAAAGCATCAAAACATAAGGCAAAAGAAAAGGAAATTTAAAACATTCATTGAAACAATAAAAAACAGTGTAAGAAATAAAATACAATAATAAAATGCAGAAATGCAGGAAATTGATGAATATATTAATTGAATCTGGTTCAATTAAAGGCAGCAGCAAACAGAAAAGTAGGTTTTATTGCAGGATATTCGTTATTAGACTGCATTAGTTTTAGCTACCTAATGCAGCACATGCAAGCATATGCATAATACAAACGCACAAACCCAGACCCCCTCTCCACATACTGCACACAAACAAATACCAAACTACATCACTCTCCATCACCTACACACACAAAGAAACAAAAAAACAGACCCTATTGGACTTTCATCCCACTACTGTTTGCCTGCTCTCTGTAACAGTATTAGCACTGGTAGGAGTATAATTGGACACTGGGCGGGCCAGAGTAGGAAGCTCAAGGCTGGATTTAGACATGAGCGACCAGACAAATCTGATTAAACACCCATCATGACACAGACGTGGTTTCCACATCATCAGCTCAACATTGCAATACACCATCAAAATCAAGGTCAAACAGGGTTAAAATCAAATTTTAGGGGTAAATCCAGCTTCGGGAACCTCCGAATTAGTTGTGTGTTTGGAACTGCACATCCTCAACAACATTCAACTACAGTAACACAACCACTCACAATCCATTTGTCGATATCTGATACAGGGACTGCTGGGTGATGGGTGGATTGATATGGATCAATATTACAGGGTGAAGTAAACAAAGATAAGATCATATAGTCGTGGTTACACGTCGCTGATCTAATGGTCGTTTCATATTGTTACTCAAACGGGAGGAAAGAGGATTTTCTTTTTTTTCCAAAGCTTGTTGGTTTTTATATCTGTGAAATATTTCTGTACAGGAAAAGAGGTCACAACATACTTCCCTGCAGCATGGTAAAGTATTTGTTTCTGGTTCAATCCCAGGACGCGTGCATTATTGAGTGGGCAGACACATATGGATATGTTCAGTCAAACCATGTTAGCTCAAGGGGTTGAATTGCGAATGTTCATTGTAGCCAAACAGAGATTCATCATTACATCAATACGGTTTCCGCTTTGCATGCTTCCTTTGTGCAAATAGACATATTCACAAACAAAAGACAGTAGAAGTGATTTTGTGAAAGACGCCCGCTACTGTAAATATCTTTTTTTTGTTTTTTTTACGCCACAGTGAATGCAGGACATTTCTTTACTGCGACAGCAATTCGAAGCCCAAGATGTGTATATTTGATTGTGTAGGAGCATGTCAGGTCAGGTTTGCAAGATTAAAAAAACAATTTATGATACATTAAGAATCTGTGGGCCACTCAAATGTGAAACTCGTTGCTAAGGGCACTAAGCTTATGTCGCTGATGGATTGTAATCCCTTTAAGGGTGATTTATCTCTGGCTGCTTTGAAGGACATTTCAGGATTTATAAGATTCTGTTTGTGTGATTTAGTTGCAAGCAGGATCAGCCATATTTAACAAACAACACTGGTACATGCTACTCCAACGTGTTTACATGCAGGTGAGTGTGTGCATGTACATATGAGTAAATACATGAATGCATCTGTGTTACATGACAATATGTATGAGGCACGCAAATAGCGCTGAGAAAGTGCACCTGGAAGATCTATCAAAAGCCATGGTTTACATTTACCGGCAACTGATACGTATGCATTGTAGGCAACAGAGGTATAGCACTGGGATACATATACCCTTTTCAATGATTACATCGAAAATGACATATGGCATTAAATTGTAAATGACATATGTGCTACATGTATGAAACAATACTTATCATACTAAAATGGAAGGAGTTTCTGTTTGTCTGACTGTAAGATCCAAGGAAGCGCAGTGTTGAGTGCAAGCTTTTGAGATCAACGGGGCAGGGTATTACAATATGGAATGCAATCTACTGTATGTGTTAATTCTCAGTGGTGTTACAGTGCAGTGGCCAATGCCAGCTCTGGTCCATGAGAAAATAGCTGGAGTGGAGGTGGAAGTTCTCTCAAGGACAACAGCAGGTGCATGTGTCCCATCTTTTGGTTTGGATGAACCAGAGCACATGGAGAAACCCCAATGGGCACATTAGGGGGAAATCAAATGCCGCAATTATTAGTTATTTGGGTTCTTTAATTATTTACTTGAAGAAGCCAAATGGCCATTGTGGGTTTTGAGCCCTGAACTTAGTTGCTAGTTTTCTCTTTCATCAAGGCGGCCTTAATTCTGATACCGCCATCAAGCTAAAAAGTAGTAACAGAGGTGCTTTTTGGCATTATTGTTTGCAACAAGTTCATACAGTGTCACTAATATTTTGTTGTACTTACAGTATATCAACATGCTCATTTACAAGGAATTTGAATTTCAAGAATTCAAGATGTGAAAGCACATATTTTCACTTGAATGCCTTATTAGGCACCTTGTTAGTCGCATATGGAAACATAGCTTTGCTGTTGTCTTCAAAATTGGTCATTGTGGGGTCAAATGGAAGTTTAGCATGAAGCACCGGAGCAAACAAAGCATATGTTTGTGTTTCATGTATACACACCATGCCTTGATGATGTCAAATACATGAGTGATCAACATGTTGACTCTTCCACCTGCTCAAGCACATAATGCTGCCAAAGATTGCTTCTCTTTGACTGATTTCCTGAGTCTAAGTTCTACTCTGTGTTCTGACTTCATGCATCGTTTGTTTGTCATGTTAATGTGTATTATCGCTGTAGTTTCCATATGCGTCAGTGTGAGGATTCTGTCGCACAGCTTTCAAATTGTAACTACTTTATTTTTGTAAACATGGTGATGTCAATTTTTAGGTTTAAACTTAGGAGAAATTGTCCTGCAGCACAGTGGGTTTTCAGTTGGATTTTAATCAAAAGAAGATTAATTGGCACAAAGTTATGAAAGTTATGAGATGCCAAAGCAGCAAAACACATTAAATTAACAGTACTTACAATAAAAAGGAAATACAGCAGTTCTCAGATTATTGAAAACATATCTGCTGTTGGACTAATAATTCTGAATTATTAAAAAATATATATAATTTTATAGGATAGTTCAAAATGTTTATCTCAACCCTTTCAATATCTGCATGTTTGCCGTAGTTTATTTACTGTACAGTACACAGGGTTTTCATTTAAACTAAAAGCTGTGTTTTCAGCTAGCATGCCCCTCATCATTTGTGGGTGGATGCAAAGCAGAGTGTGTCTTTAAGCATTATGCATGGAGGCTCATGGGATATGCTTGTCGTATGGGTGTCAGTGCTTACTCAGGAATATACTTTTTGGTACCTACGCGTGTTTCTTTATTTACACAGAGAACTGCTGACAGCAGGAACTGTGTGGCCCTGAATGAGTCACACTTAAGGACATGACATTTGTCAGAGAATAAGGAAACAGAACAAGGAGAGTGGGAGAGGCAGATTTGGATTAGAAAAAGGAAGATGGAGGAAAAGTCAGAAGAAGAGTCGTGAATGGGTGTTAATCACTTGAATCAGGTGAAAACAGACAAATACATCCCAACGATTGAAATCCAAAGATTGTAGAGAGATAATGTCAATTGCACATGAGAATCTTTCTTTCTTTTATTACTAATTTCAGACAGCGATTACAAGACATTGAATACCTAAGCTATAATACAGTATCTACACATGATTTGTCCAAAATGTTTGGGGAGGGTTCTGGTAATGATTTAATATGAGTGGTTATGAAATTTCATCCCATAATAATTGAATGAATCGGGACTGGATCATGAGCTGCCTGACGGGCAGACCCCAAGCAGTGTTGAGCACCACCACATCCTGACTCTTAACACCTGCGTCTCCCACTGCATGCTCAGCCCTCTCCTGTACTCCCTGCTTACGCACGGCTGCATGGCCACCCACAGCTCCAGCACCATCATTGTACTTGTTGACGAGACGACCGTCATCGGCCCGGTCACCGAGAGCAATGAGACAGCCTACAGAGAGGAGGTGAGAACCTTAACATATTGATGCCAGGACAACAATATCCCTCTCATTGTCAGCAAAACCAAGAGGCTGATTGTGGACTTCAGGAAGTGACAGAGACAAGGACAATCCTTCATCTCTGTCAACGGGACTCCGGTAGAGTTTTTTTTTTAAGAGATTTTAAGGTGCAAATTATATACTCTCCTTGCAGTGTTTTTGCAAAACTTCCGTCTTCACAGGAAGTTAGGTTTAGTCAAGAAAACCACTTAGGTTTAGGAAAAGAGTGCGGATGACATCAACTTGACTGACGTGAGTCACATGACTAACGACACTAATGATTTCTGTGACCAACGACTGACATGAACTAACGTCAACATTTACTTTTAGTTACGAATGGGACACGAACAGCTGTCTCCTAAAGATTAAAGTCCTGTATTTGCTCCCGCCCTGTTTGGACAATCTCACTCTTTATACTGTCAGGTGCTCTGCCTGTAATGTCACCGGTGGGTGCAGGCGCTGTACAAAGCACTGACCCAGCTGCATCATTTGATAAGTTGGGAGTGAGAACTGGCTGTGTAAAGATGCAGCGATCAATTTTGTCATGCCAATTCATCCTGGTGTGACCGGGGCTTAAGTGCAATCTGCAGCCAATTAGAAACGAGCTAAGAGGTGCTGAATAAGAGTTTGCATTAATGCCGCGGACACCTATTGCAAAGTTACTCTGTAAATCTCTGTCCCTTTATTACTTTGTTGAGACAGAAACAGTCAATAGTTGGATCCATTCATGGTCTCTTTCTCTCGGTCTCTTTCATAAGTTTTTATTAATATAACCATGAATCTGTCTGCTTGTCCTTTTCTTATAGTTACCATCTAAAATGCTGCTCCATCTGTACCACATTACACCCCCCATCTCCAGCCCTCCTCTTCTAGGAAGAAGCAAAGTGGTGCTCACAACGCATACCATTACTTAACAATTACCCTTTCAGACGGAACTGCATGACTATTTATGGTCTTCCTTAATTTATTTCAGCCAGGCAGCAAAATGCTGATCGCTTCTAAAATTTCCATTTGTGCCTTGAAAGTGGATTTATTGGAAATGTTGGACTGGAGTGTGAGTTTGTGCATCTTTTGGTGTGGCTGATCATGTGTGTGTGTGTGTGTGTGTGTGTGTGTGTGTGTGTGTGTGTGTGCGCATCCCTATGAATAAAGGTGACCCCCCTGGAATTTCATGAATCCAATGCACACACACAAATACAAGCCTGCATGCGTTACATTCTTTTAAACAGTGCTGTGTCTTAACTGGTGTGTCAGTGGACATAGAATGAAATATACATGAATATACAAGAGCTTGAGTCATAACTTGTTGCCAGATAGATGTACTCTATATGGGTAAAATTAACAATCTATGTCACTGTATTTCCATATAAAAACAAAAGTAAAAGAAAGTTTGTTCATTGGTCCAGAAGTGGAGAGCTGTGCAAACTGATAATGATTCGTTTTTAGTCATTTGGGAGCCCTCGAAACTACCTCTAAGTTCATAACGATTTGTTTGGTGCTCCAATGCTGCCTGAATTACTAAAAGTTAGGACTTTGCATCCAATATTTTTAGGAGTTTCTTCTAACTTGGTCATTTAGGAGCTAAATTGAGCCTGAAGGCTAGTGGCGTGAACCTATGCTTCCCTTCAAATGAGACAGTCTAGCCTAATGGACACCAAAGCTAATGAAGCGTTTGAGCCGTCCGGTCCATTTAACCCATATGTTTACTTTTGACAAATTGAAAGAAAGTGTTTGAGTCATGCTGTAGCAGACAACATAAGTCAAATGAGTGTGCGTTTATCTGTGTCTAATTAAGATATGCGTGTACAAACGCACACATTCACACTGCATTCATTGGAACTATATATGTACAATTTAAGCGACACATGAAAGGTTCTTAGATAGGCCTACCCACAACAGACCCGCTTACACACAGATTACAGGTACAAGGACAAAGAGAGCAAAAGAGAGGGGGTTGCTGTGTCACATGATAATCAGCATCTCTAGTGCTCTTCAAAAGAAGGGCTGTGGATTCACGGCAATACTTCAGAGGGGTTCAAGGACATACTGGCTCATTAGGGAAATCTTTTTGTTAGATTCCTCGGTTTGAGTAACGCTCTCCATCGCATTAGTCTCAATCTCTTGACGTAAGCAGCAAAGGGAGTCCTGCGTGTGACCTAGCACAGCATCATTGTTATTTACGTCATTGCCTTGGTGAATACTAACAGGGTGGACAGGATCCATTCTTTTTTGCAAACATTGTACCTCTAATGCATCATGGTTCTGCTGCAAAACAAAATAGTATTACATGTTATTGAGGTAATACTCAAACAGGTGTTCAAATTTTGATGAGAAGTCAGTCAACAAGACAGGCTTATCAACAAAATGTCTTTTTTGGTTTTATCCACTGGACTATACGAAACAGTACCCAACATGCTGCCTTCAAGGCCCACACAAACCAACTATGTGGAAAGACGCTGAAGGATTAAAAACATAGATTCAAGCTGGTTCCTTACATACATGTCTTTGCAACATCATCCGAGGTTTAATTGCAAACAAGCATGGGACTGGATAAGAGATGGGGGAAAGATAGAAGCTGATTTAGTTTCACAGTGGCTCGACAGACACGTTTTATGCATGTGCTGCTCCTCTTGTGCAATTCAGTCACATTTATCCAATCAGTCAGCATTTCTCATTTGAAAGGTGAGAGATTTTGTGTCTTCTGTGATCAGTTCAGCAGCTGCTAAACCTGTGCTGCGGTTTTTCAGTCCCTGCTTGTTGGCCCATTTATTTGTTTTTGTCGAAGTTACCTGAATAATCACTTTTCCGTGCCAGGAATTATTACTACTATTGAGCTGAACACCTTCGCTTGTTGGGAGGAGAGCCAACAAGGCGAGGTGTTTCATTACACAAAAATAATGTCCTCCCACTTCCCCACTGCTTTTGTTTACATAGACGTCTCATTTTGTATTAGCGTAAATATCTCATTATTTGGCTTAATTAGGCTTTTATACATGAGTTGCACTTCCTGTGTCTTTCTATCAGAGTATCTGCCTATTAAAAGAGCCAGGATAACTTTCTCTGCCATTTTATTCTGCTCCTGTAATCCTTTCACCCATCAGCCTGCCTGCTTGTTGAGCAGGATATTGAGAATGACGGCAGATTTTCATTGTGGGTTTAATCCATTTCAACAGGGCAGTGAGATATGCACCTTGATCAAGCCATTATCAGGAGAGAGGGGGATGCCTTTAATTATGCAACAATTGAAGAATTGAAGATAGGCATCTGACTATGTGAAAT
Source organism: Anarrhichthys ocellatus (assembly GCF_004355925.1). NCBI lineage: Eukaryota > Metazoa > Chordata > Actinopteri > Perciformes > Anarhichadidae > Anarrhichthys > Anarrhichthys ocellatus. The sequence goes on along the minus strand of NW_022280054.1, from coordinate 6,661,751 downwards.
TAACTTCCAAACAACATGCATACCTTAACGGGTGGCTGTGCATGTGATTATCCTCAACTGTTTGGATTGACGGAGTTTCGCTTTGAGTATTTCGCATTATTTCCTCACACAGAAAGTATTAGGTATACAGATAAACAAATGAATTTACAGTGAAAGTCTACAGGGGCTCTTTCCCAAAAGTCATTTAAATAATTAATTTGGTAAAATATTTTTTGTTGTTTTGGAATCTTACACGTCTCCACAAATAATAAAACTTTATGTCCAAAACAGTGACGCAAGATTGCAGCTTCAGAGTGAAATCCTACAAGGGTGTTGTTACAGCCACACGTCATTATCAGGCAAGTTTAACTCAAACCATAATATCTGAAATATTTTATAGTACATTGCATTTTTACTTTGCTTTTAAAACTAAATAAAATGAATTCTGATCAACTCTCTAGACAACCATTGTATACATTATATTATTATAAGGATATCGGTACACACACCGTCGTTTGGCTATGCCCTGGTCGCTTCAGCTGCTGCAGGATCTAGGCATGAGGGTCTTCTTTTATATCTAGAAGACCTCATTGTCATCGTTAAGTTCAGAGAACTTAGTTGTAAGAATCTTACAACTAATCAAGTTGGGGTTCACAATCAACTGGAAGGGGAGCAACCCCCTGCTCTACTTACAGGTAGAGTATCTGGGGGTTGTGCTCGACACATTCCGGCCCGCGGATACTATGTGGAACCACAGACAGACGGACGGCCCTGCCGCCGGCAGTGTGCAACTGCGGCAGAGTGTAATGGTGATGGTCCGTCATGCAGGCACTGGGGGTCTGTGGCAGCTGCCTATCCACTGGAGTTCCTGCACAAGTGCCGCCTATAGAGGTGGTTTGCCAGCCTTTGTTTGGAAGCTAGGAAGCACAGGCGACACCTGGTGTATTGTAAAGCATTTTAAGTCAGCCATGGTGTAGCAACAGGACTCATTAAATAGCTAGAGTAAAAATAACTTCATAGCCACAGTGAAACAAGATCTGAGAGGCCACACTACCAATGTGTTCCAGAAAGAAAGAAAAAATAAAACAGTCATGTCCTCAGGTAAAGTAGCCTGTGCCAAAGCTCTCCACCACCTCCACTGCTTCTTGATCCCATCTGTTCTTTTGTTGTTCTCATTTCTTTCTCTCTCCATGTCTTTGTCACTCTCTCTCCTTCAGCTTCTCAGAAGTGAGGACATAGCAGAGGGAGCAGTGACCCACATTACCTTGGCAACCACTTGTGATGAATAGATTCTGTGCATCTGTGTGTCCACGTCTTCATAGAGGCAATTGCTTTTGTCTGCAAATGTGTATGTCTGCAGTGTAACAGCGATGACTGAAATGTTCAAATCCTCAAAACGGTCCTCTTTTATCACTTGAAAACGTGTCAATTATCGCGTATTGTAACAAGACGGTCCTCAAATCTTTGACTGTGTGGGGATTTGTGCAGACAGTAGCAGGTACATGTTTGACAGGAGCAAAGGGTGCGTTTGCATGCAAGCCTGTGCATTAGGTAAACCGGTATCCAAATCTGTGTGTGTGTTTGTGTGCATGCTGCTTTTTTTTAGGCTGCTACAAAGGTCAAGTCATGATGATAGTCCCCTGGTGGGGGATTTTGGGGTTACGGGCATGTACGTAATGTGTTCATAAGAATACATTAAGAATAAATAGTTCTCACCCTCTCACTTGCCACTTCTCTACATCTATTATCTTCTTCCCAGCCTCCGTTTCTAAATCCATCTATCCTTTTTTTGTTTTTTTTATTGCTATCTCTTCAAGTACAATTCCCTTGTCTAACTCCTCATTGTTATTTTAGTGAGTGCAAATAGCTGACAAAGATCAGATATACTTGCATTGGTTTTTTTCCCCTTGAGGCTTCAGAACAGTTATACTTCAACAACTTTTAAACATGTTTTAACACTAAAGTAGCACAGTAAATGAATTGAACCCTCGAGAAAATGCAATCAATGAATATTTACATTCTTTTAAAATACATTCTTCCCTCAGCTTTTTGCATTTGTGAGTGGCAGACTCGCTGGAGCATATATGGGAACCCTAACGGGACACCTGCACACCGTCTTTCCCCGAATAACTTTGAACTTATATATTTTTTCTATCTCAAACAATTGTCTTTCTCTTTCTGCCTTACTTAATCAAATTCTCAGTTTATCCTCTAACTTTCCCTCTCTCCATCCTTTCGTTTTTTGTCATTCGTAGCGAGTGGCATCAACTTCGTCAAAACACAGAGCGTCAAACACCAGATTTGGACACATTTGATCAGCTGTAGGTGATCTATTTGTCAATTGTTTCCTTCTTTACTCGGGAATTAGTATTTCTGATAGCTTTGCATGGTATTTGGCTCTGTCTCACAACACAATTACCTTGGCTTCTCCGCCAGTCTTAATGGTTTACTGTCTCTGCCAACAGTGCAATAGGCCAGGGACTGGTTTCACAGCACAATAAAGCAGCATGGCATCCACTGTTGCATTTGAGCTTGTCTACATGTAGTGGTTAAACCAATCCAAAATGGCTTGGTCCACCACCTCCATTTTTAAAACAAAATGTATTACTTTTTGTAAAGCGAAGGGGCTTGACCCACTGTCCTGTTTGATCAATTCAGTGCTGTCCCTCTTTCAGCCTCTGTTTGATAGATATCATTTGTGTTCCAACATAAAGATATACAGGTCACTGGATACAGTGAGAAGATGAGACACGGTTTTGGCAGAAATCGACATAGGCCAACTGTTGGCCCCTTTTATCATGCAGCTGAAGCTTCTGGTGCTCAGGTCCTTCTCTGAGCAATTTGAGCCCTTTAAGAAAATTACCCTCAATCTGGTGTCTGCTAGGACAGCTTTGTTGCTGGCAGTGGCTTTAATGAAACAGGTATATGGGCTTGTGTCAGTCCACCCAAGCTGCTTGATCATCTGTGGGGATCACAGTGGTGCCAGTTCTTTATGCACCCCATCTATTATGCCTAAGAAAATGCTCTCTCCACTTTAGAACTTGATTCTGGCATCCCAAAATATGAGTGCAGAGAATGTAATGGACGTGCATTTTTTAAGTGTAGATTGGACAGTGTTTCGGCTGTCTTGGATATTCAGTTGTATTTAGCTGGAGAGAGGATGCTGTGGGGAGTATATAACCGTCAGAGACCCTCCAGAATCTGAGCTGCTGAGAGCAAACACAGACTTGCCCTCCAATGCCAACCGAAACAATCACTCTGCTGTAATGAATGTCAGCGTAGGCAGTCTATGTTGGATGTAGACGACAACCCAAAGAAAGTGAGCCGTGCGTGTGCTTTACAATATACAAACATTTTCCTCCTCACTGGGACAGAAGTGGGTTGGAGACCTTCTTCCAAGAAAAATCTGGAAAAGACAAAGTCCGGGCGATTCTTGGGCGAGTTTTGTCATTTTATTTTCCTAATTCCATGGTCTACAGCTGCCCACAGGTTGCCGGCACAGCATAGAGATACAGCGGGTGTAGAGCCAGCATATTTTCACATCTTACTTGGAGAGTTTAGGACTTAGTTGTACGTGTGAGTTTTATGTTGTTTTTGTCCAGTTGAATGAAGTCTGTTTTATGATGAGTTAACGGTGTACGGTTGTATTTTTTGATTTAGGTGTTCATTTACACTTTTTTTGTCAGAGGTTGCGACATCGACGCTTACTCGCAATGCATCCTGGTACATGTAGGCACAGCTGGCATGCCTCCGCAGCATGGGAGATCAGCTCTCTCAGTCTATATTGCACTGACTGGGGAATTTATTTCTTCAGTGGGCTACATTTACCATCAGCACCGATTGGACGATAACACATTATCCCTGTAATAAAAGACATTTCAGTGCACTACTCCACAGAGCGGAGTGTGTATGTGAACATGGACTTTGGGTTGCTATACCGCTTAATGTCTTCTTGTTGAACAGCCCTGGTGTCAGTCTCTTCTCACCACATGTATTATTTAATTTTCTCCAAAATATCAACAAGCATATTGCACTACTTGACATACATGGATCACTCACTGAACTGTGCCTTCATTGCTGCTCTTCCATGCCGAATATGTGAGGCATGAAAATACAAAATGAACAAACCAAGTGTGTTTCGAGAAAATGTAGTGGTGCTGCATGCAGCACAAAAATTGCTTTGAGTTCGCATAAACACTCGTTTACTACTTTCCTTAATCTTATCTATCTGCCTCTTTGGCAGCAGTACTCTGTTGCTCTGTCTTTCTCCCCATTTGTGTCTTTAAATCTCCTGTCTTTGTATTCTCTCTTCCCTCTATCTCTCTGTTACACCCTGTCACCCAGTGTCTTCCACTGATTATTGCAGATGGCCCCAGTTCCACATGGGACTGATCAGTGTTGAGGGTGAAACTAGAAGCAAAGTGGAATGCCCAAGTAAACAAGCTAAATAATTTAACTAGACAGCAGTTTATCTGTTGATGTCACTAGCAGATTGAAAATAAATAGGCTGCTTTTCTATGTTCTTCTTTTAATAAAACATGTGTGTCCAGCGGAGGACATAAACAGTAGTGGTGCTTGTATATAACCAAGTGTGTCTGGGTTTGTGATTACTGTTCCCTGTTCCCCTCTGTTCCCTCCACTCAATCACCCAACTGACATGTGCATTCAGGCACACACATGGATGCACGTTCTATTATTATGAGTTGTCCAGAGAGCCTTCCTCTTCTGTATTTACATCTGCATGTCCATCTCATTCACTAGTGTTTCATCATGAGGTTATGCGTTTGGTGGTGTGTGTGTGAAGGTATGCGTTCGAGCATCCGCACGTCCGTGACCGAGTGAATGTGAACATCTTTTTGTCCACAGCTAATCTCACATTATTTGGCAGCAAGCTGCACAGTACTTTAGGTGGCTAGGTATGGCTGCGTGCTGAAGGACCTCTCGTAGCTGTGATGCCTCACACTTTCTCTGAACACCTTTTATAGCCTGTTTTTATACTGCCATTGACTGTCTGCTTACTTCTCAGACCACTTTTAACCCACTCCATGCTTGTTGGGTCCGCTAGTGATAAGCGCAGTGATATAGTGCATCTACAACCCTTAGCCGCTACTCTGCACCCAGAGACACACTGGGGCGGAAACAGTTTCACACTGTTATTGCTTTTATTGAATTGAGCATGACGTCCATGGAGCAGGTGACTTAAATGTCCACTGAAGCTTTTGAAGAGAGGAAAAATGGCGGCAGACAAAAACATCAGATCAGTGAAGAACAATGATAAGGCTAACATTTATATTTATTTATAATTCTTTCACACTAATTAAGCTTTGACTGGTGCTCTTTGTTTCGTCTCCTTCTTCTGCAATGATATAATGGCACCTGGCTAACTTGTGAATTAGCGCCACCTACTGCATCTTAAATGTAAACCTACTAGTATTTGCAGAACAGTTTTCATAACAAGGTGCATGAATTAGCATTGTACAATTGTCCTGAAATATGTCCATGTTGAAGCTATACGCTACATTTGGATGGAAACCTGGCTATACTTCAAGTGAAAAGCTACCCACTAAATATGGCGATTTTTATCTTTCACTAAAGTCTCACAAATGGAGTTCCTACTGGAGAGGAGGCACGCTTTACCGGATGTTGTCCCATGACTCCCTGTCAGAAACCTTTCTCCTGAGCATTCCCAAAACACTCATGGTATGGGAACAAATCTTACTAGATTTGCGTCCAAACTTTTACTCAGTTGATTGAATAATGGAGTAATCGGTCACTTAGCTGCTTCATTTTCTCCAGACTGATATTTTATATGATACAACATATTTGTTCCCCTTGTTTAAAGGGGATTAAAAGTAAGGTTAAGCATAGGTGAATGCACAATTACATAGGGGTGATGACTGGTGAAAGGTTTTCTTAACCAAGCATAGGTCATACATTTTCTATTGTTAATATCACCTTTCCGCTTTTTTCGCTTGTCCGCTGTTGAAAAGATGAGACAGTGAGGTAGATCCTCAGTTCTAAAAACGAATCTTCTATTTCCTGGAATTCGCAAATGATCAGTTATCCAAGGTGAACCACATACACTGGTTGACTCACTCTCACATGGAAACACATAACACACTTGCCAGGCTGTTTGCTGCATGTTTATTGTTTTGAAATACTGTATAAATATATTTGAATCATTGCTTCCTGCCGGCAGACCCACAAATACATCCACGCACGCAGCAGAGCACTCATACTCTGTGGATCTCCTTACCTACGTAGCTATGCCAACTCTCACCCACAGAATGTATTTGTGTCTCCCAAACCTTCCTCTCAAGGTTTTGATAAATGTGTAAGTGTTTTAAATAACAACAAATACAGCTAATGGGAAAACATTGTTGGTAATCGGTTGGGTACTGATCTGGTTATTTGCAAATAACAACGATCATTGTAATATCAATACAATTATTATAATATAATGAATATAATAAAACATTAAACGGTAAAATAATAACAATCAAGGACCACAATTATCCAGGTCCAGTAATAAAAAAAAAAAATTTAAGAGGCTATCAAAAGTAATTAGTAATTTAAAAAAAAGAAAAATATTGAATAATGATTTAATTTACATTAAATCACCTTGAGATACAGCCCACATAAAGAAATGACAGACAATTAATGTAGTCTAATAACAACAGTCTCATTAAGTATAGTTACCTCTGATTAACCATATCAATAGCTAATAAGGTTAAAGGATTGTGTAGTTCTTGACTCGGCTGAGGTTTACTGCACTCACTCGTTTAATAGGGCAGCATATATATATATATATATATATATATATATATATATATATATATATATTCCACAAGCAATTATTAACAAGATGATAATGGTCAAACATGCAAAACCAATCTAACTAAATAACTCAACTAAACCAGTGTGCTAGCAATGAAAAGAGTAATAAATAACTCAAAGACGGACATGAAGAAGTCATCAAATGGTGGAAACAACAAAAGGAAACAAATGAAATCAAACTCAACGCTGTGTTTGATGCAGAGCTTCTTCTAAACAATGTTCAGCTTGCTGTTCAGACAGCTAAAGTGATTACTGGCATTTCTACAACTGTACAAGTGTTTTTAATAAAGAAGAGATGATTATTTTCTCTCTATATTGATTATAAAAAAAGTTATTATCTGGACTTTTTGTTAGAATGTTCTACAGTATATTGTGTAAGCTGCCTAAACATACTTTAAAAGAGTCATAATCCTCACTCCATTTCTAAAAGTAACCTTGCACGCAAAGTCCATCTGTCACAGTTTGTGTTGCCCTTATCCAAAGCCCACACCATAAACACAGCCCAGAAACAAAAAAGACAATAAATCCTGCAATTCTTCTGTATGACAAACATTTATTGATATGTATTGCACAAATCATTTTTTTCTACGTTTTAATAACACTGCCCGCTTTGGGCAGAATGTCGTATTTACTTTTCACCCAGATTCTTTCCATGATTTGTGTTCTTGAAGAGAACAACAACTTATTCATTTTGTGGACAATGTAGCATTTATGAGCAGACAAAATGAAACAAGGCTGAAAAGACAGTCTGTGATGTCATGCCAATGTATAGCCTCAAGACACCAAACTGAATAGGGAGGCTGACTTTGTCGCCATGCAGACGTGTTTTATAACAACAGCATCAACGTCATTTTTGTTATTGCCAGGGGTCGTCTGCAGTACCAAGTCAAATTCGGGAAACAAAGCCAATGACATGTCAAAATCGAATGCCTGAGGCGGGGTAACAGCTGGGAATTTTAAAAAGTTTGAACCTTAATCTGCATCACACCAATCAGAATGGATTCTTTCTCGTTTCTGGCTGTTTGTAAAATAATCTCTCCAGCATGTCCTATGTTTTAAAGCCCAAATACAAAGTTTTACTGAAAATGTCCTGAGGACGAACAAATAAAAGACACATTTACTTAAAAAATGAGTGTTGTGCCATTCCCCCAATTTTCAGGCAAATATCAGTGCAGAACTAGGTCAGATTATTTCCCAAATCATTTTCCATCAGAGACATCTGTCCTTTGCAGTGTGGAGTGGGCATCAGGGTGCGCACAGCTTCAGAGCAGAGCTTACTGATGCGTAGTGTTATAAACCTCTTTAGCCAGAGGGTCAGAGGTGTGTGACAGATTGTGAACAAAGCATGACAGTCTTTTAAAGAAGAGCCACAAAAGACGGTTGTTATATAACCAGAGAGCGGCAAGTCTATGATCTGGCTGATAATACTGATGTGCCACCGTCGACGCACTGAGAGCCTCAAAGATACAGAAGAACAAAAAAAACATGAACATTGTTAGTCACATCCACGGTCTCTACATCCTATAAAAGGGCTCCTGTTGCAGGTTCCACTCACAAAAGCCATTGCACACACAGTCACACAGTCTCTCTCCACCTCTTCCTTCTTCAAGGTTTGTTTAAAATGACGCAATCCATATTGAGTCACACTCAAAATGATTCACACAAATACAGAAGAGCATGCTCCCGCAGTCACACACAGTTTCAACAAATTAGACGGTGTGTTCTATTATTCCTCACTTCTTTCTCACTTTTCCCCGGCCCTTTTTGGAAACCTTTGCTCCGGGAAACTAAATCTGTAATCAGCTTAGTCGTGTTGATGTATCAGACATTTTTAATCAGCGGTATTGAAAAGAGAGCAGCTCAACGCTAAGGCGCTTGGCAAAACCAATGCACCGAGAAGAGAGGAGTGAGGGATGAAGAGAGGCCAGCACATGTTTTTTATTTGTATCTATATATCGATATTTTATCTCTTTATTGAAAGGATCTTTAAAAGGATAGAGCGCTGAATTGCTGCTCTTTGTAATGCTTTAAGGAGACACTTTCTAAAGACCAATGGAAAAAAAGGACACATTTGTTTTCAAAGACAGTGATCATAAAATGACACGAAGTTTCCCTTTAATTGAAGCGGTTAATTGCTGAATCAGGTAGTGTATTGCTATGCATAGAGCTGTAGCTTTTCTGTTTAGATGCTTAAAGAAGCACCGAGACGTGGTTATAAACTGCTCTAAATGGCAATAGAGAAAACCGACTGATTGTATACTTTGTTTCCTTGTACTTTTCTTGTTCTCCAGGTGAGATGATTAAAAGCTTCTGTATTTTGAACGTAAAAAATAACAAAATGCTGCTTTCTGAATATGGTGCTGTTGCATTTTCATCTTCTTAGGTTTGATCATCCCTTATTCCCTTGCACTGATTTCAAATTGTATCGCATATCCAAAGAATATCCCTTTGAAGCAAAGAGTCGACAGCAGTCAAGCAAACGCCTCTTTGCATTGTAAATGCAAACAATTAAACATGCTGATAACATGCTGACAATTAAACATGCTTCAAACAGCATCTCTGCTATCCAATCTTACAGTTGGAGCATATTATTGAGCACTGAAGCTATACCATAAACTCTTGTTGACTTTTCCGACTTCTTATAATCACACAGCATCATCTCTCTCTTCCAGACATAGCAGCATCTCTTTCTTCCAGAAACAGACTGTTGATAAGCTGACTTTAAAGAGTTGGACTAACAGCAAATCCAGCATTACACACTGTACGTGCAAAATAAGACAGTTTCCATCAAAGGTTAATACATATTCTATATGTTATATTATGTTCGGGTGACACATTGACTCACTCTCACATTGCAGTCCTTGGTTCACACCTGGCCAGCTGGGGCCTATATGCATCATCACCTGTCCAGCATGTCACTTATCCAGATTCCATTCACGTAAAGTGCAAATTTTAGCAAAATTTCCAGAAAATAAGAAAGAAACATGCATCATGTTTCCATCTAATACTGACATATGAATATTAGTTTTCACTTGCTGTTAAACTATTGCAAAAGTAGAGGGCACAACAAGGCGATGAGTAAGAAAAAAAGGGCACTAGTCAAGCCTCAAACTGTGGAAACAATGTCGAAAACATGATGAAAATACTTGTTTACAGCATCAGGTTTAGTACAGCAATAGAACAACAAAGGTGCTTTACACAATATACTGACACTGACAGGTAAAATCCAGCTCCTAACATTTTTAGCATGTAGTTGTGGGATTCAGAGGAGCCACATTATCCCTGTAGTTTGGGGATAAATGGATTAAATATGACACCACAAAGAAAAATCTCTGTATGTGCTTATAGAACTAGGTTAACAATAACCTTAGTTATATTAATCAGATCATGCATTAACTTAACATGGCTTAACAAATTCTAAGCCCAGTTTTCAGCCACTAGAAGATGCAGTGTAACTTACATTCACTTTGATTCTGAAGTTGTACGTCTAACGGTGACCGCTGCTCTCTATTTTGTATATCCGGATGTTCCAAAACCGGGAAAAGATGTCAAACTTGCAAAATCCAAAGATTTCACAATAGAGCTCAATGTTTGAAGGTTTTAACTGTGCAGCTGTGTACCCACTGTACTTCCACTTGATCATTTATTTTTTTGCAGCACTCCATTGTGTATATGCCGATTCATTCCTTCCTCACCTTCACTTGTCATTCAGTCACAATAGACTGTGGACAGTCCACCCCTGGACAGTCTTATCCTTTATTATTCTATTAATCTCTCCATATCTCATGACACACGCATTCATCTGTTCTCATTAGGCCAAGGCCACAAAGAGTAGAATGTCAGAAGATGGCTTATTTCCACAAATAGAAATTACACAAAGCAAACCAATTGTCAAAGCTATATGACGCATGACTCCTATTACAGATCTGATTCACCTCATCGTATCATCTTGCAGCATCTTCTTCCCCTCCTTTGCCGAACAAGGTCAAGCCAGCAGTTCATCTGTTTGGTATTAAGGCAATGGTCTCGCTATATACTGGAAGACAAATATTTATTATACCCCTGGCCCTCCCCTATTTAAAACTCTTAAGTGGTCATTAAAAAAGCACACAGCTCACATGTGATGAACTTGAACTTGCCAAGCAATTTGCAAAGCAGACTACTTGGCTCCAATATGGTGGAACCTCTTATCATGCTAGTATCACATCATCGTACGTCATCTGGTTTGCCCTAAGACCTCCCTGCCTGTCCTGCAGTGCATTGCACCCACAGCACATCAACACAGGCAACAAGAATGTGTGAAAAACCTTCTGGCTGCAAATTAGGAATAGCCAAGCCAGCAACTGTCCAGTAGGAGTGATGAATATGAATGTATTGGATATTCACATATTGTATTATTAGTAATATTTGCCTCCATCCTCAGCGATCACCACTTTACACTACTTGACAGTATAATATGATGAGCTCAAGTATGGGGCCATCTTAAAAGTGTACAAAAGCTTTTCAGATTATTCTAAAGCTTTATGTTTTATAGAAACTATACCCTTCTGAGAACTTTACCTTCATGTGGACCCTCTCGCACAGCATGCACTACCTCTTTTGATATCCCTTCAGTCCTATAACAGGCTTACAAAATGTTTTATGTTTAACTAATTGATCAGTTCAGGTACATTATATTCTATTGGCAACTGAACTTATAGATGTGTTTGATGAAAGTAAATGGCAATAGAAAACAATTTAGGACAGAAAATGAAGATTTGACAATGTAATAATAATCACTGATGGTATAAGCCACACCCATGTCCGGCATTACTCTTAACTATTTATTTATTTTTAAATGAACACAGACACGAGCTTAGCATGCACCCTGCTTGTTCAGACCATCCATAAGAGCTGTCACACTGAGCTGCATATGAATCCCACCAAATATGGTCTGGTTCAATTGTTATCCTAATAGCTGCTGAATAAAAACAATAAAGCTAGTGTCATGGTGAATAATTATGATCCGAGTCTTCTTTTAATCCAAAAGCCGAAATATAAAGGCGATAATGGCTGAACATCGTAATTCGTGTCTAGGTGGCTAAAAAATATGTTATTGCAATGTTAAAAACATGAATCTTGTGGCTCTGCTTGGTTACCATAAAGACAGAACTTAACCAGATCGACCACATCAGTTAAAGCTAGGGTAGCTGAAGTATTTCAGAAACATTTTTTTTTATATTTGTTGAAATTCTCTCGACAGCTATCAGTAAATCAAATTCTAAAATCAAATACTCTGATATCTTTGGCTGTCATAGGACTGTAATAAGTGTCCATTTCATTCAGGCCATCTGCCTGTTTAGCTGCTTGACTGCCTGCACGTGCTATGCCCGTGCACTCATGGGCATGTCACTGGGATCTTCCACAGGCTGCTAGCTTGACAGCTGAGTACTAACAATAGTCATGTTTATTGTTTATTCATTATGATTTGTTTATAATCATGATCATTTTGGGGTAATGGCTTTTGAGGGAGGCCTGATACTATTGCCGACTTGGATATTTTTTTTTTTTTTTGGAGCTAGTGCTGCAGCTACTTTCATTGGAAAAGAGATGGCGTCACAGGGCTGGTATTTTCAGTTTTATTATTTTTAAAACCTAGCTTACTCTTGCTGGATTCTCCAATGTTACTTACCCAAGCTTTAAAATATGTTCAACTGATTTAAATACTGCATGTGTGTATAGAGGACAACTGTATACTATTAGTAGTATATTGGTACCCCCACCCCCACACAAAGTATGCATACATATATTCATATCGCTAAGGCAGCTGTAAATATAGCACAATCCAGTCTGTGCTCTGACAATTTTAAAACATTTAAATTGTAAGACCCGCTTAAAGCTTTTTCCAACTCTATTACACTCTCTGGGTAAAAATGAAAAAAAACATGAACAAAGAGTAAAAATGAAATGGAAATGAATGATTAAAATGACCCTTAAGGGAGGAAGTTAGACAGAAAGAGGAAATAAATAAAAAAGACTTGCTGGAAGGTGAATTGTCGATGTGAGCTATAGGGACACGTCCACCTCGGCCTAGCTGCTCCATCCTGCACACCGCAGAAGTATACTTTACAAAACAAGCTTGATAGCACTATTATACTCCGTGAGGATGCAACCCAGCACAGCACTAAAATATGATTCTGTATTTTGAAATTATGAATGTCTATCCTTGAGGGTGAATGATTGTGGGAAGACATCATTGGTGTAATTGTAGGGCGAAGGGAAAAGTTGACATCAGGCAAATGAGAAGTTTGTGTTTGTATTTGCTTCTCCATTTCTTCAGTTATCCCCATGCCCCGTAGGAAACCATACCGTCTGCATACAAATTATTAAAAAAGAAAAATAATATTTCTCAGACCTTTTTCAATTTCCATGGAATGATGCTATTCTATTTCTCTGCTTCCACTCATCAGTAGCCTGATGAAAGACGGCTGCCTCTCCTTGTATCATTCAGTGTCACCAAATCCCCTCTCATTTTGAAAGTCCCTTTGAAGTTTTTTTTTAATCATATTTCTTCTCCTCTCTCTTACCACACTTTTGTGTTTATTTTCCCCCCTGCTGCTGTATCCTCTATCTCTTCCACCTCTCTTTTTGCTCTCCCACATCACCACAGCCTGTGCCCATCTCTTCCTGTACTTCCCTGTTTCTTTCTCTGTTTCTCTTTAGCTGTCTGGATTTGTCCTTCCCCTGATTGCCTGTCTCATTTGAATGATGTGTGTCTCTGTCTCAACTGACAGCCAAGGTCAGACTCATCTCGCTTTGCCATGGTGTCAAATAGCGTTTTCTGGTTAACTCGGGGGACGTCTGAAATGCTTCTTCTTATGGGATTAACCAGTTGAGCGCTGCTCTTTTCCTGGGCTGACAAAACCTTTGAAGGTGTTTCAGGTTTTTGTATATACATGGTATTAAACTGAATAGCTTGTGAAAAAGGGATGTTTCAATGTACCCTGTTGGAGCTGTAAGGGTTTGAGGGGAAAGAGTTCATGTGGTAGCCTAGTTACTGTATGTATTTGACAACGTGATCCAAGCTGCTAATATATATGTATATCTTAGATTTGACATGTCTATGAGATTTGCACTTTTTTTTTGTACATCTGTCATTAAAAAGGTAAATATTATATATATATGTAAATATATATCATTTGAAGAAAGCATTAAACTGCCATTGTTGCCATTACCACAACAAAGTTATGAGTTGATGTATTAAGGTACAGAACCAGCATAGTTTAACATATGAGAAACATCATAAAGTAGACATTATATAGGATGAAATAACCACGAACCCGGAGCTAAAGGAACAAAAACAAGAAGGACACCCCAAAAGGGACCATAATAGCATAGTGAATAGGTCATGAAGTATTAAAGAGTTTTTTTTAAAAAGATGATACAGATTTGACCAGGCATGGATCCATTTAATGGGCATGCAAAGCAGTTGCTCAGTGACTATCAATATTGGTGCGTATTTTAGGAAATTCCTAGAGGGCCTTTTCACATCTATGGTCACAATCAGGTTTCCAAAATTGAAAACGTACACAGGATTGGACAGGTCTTATATAGTATGGACATTTGATCAGTGCCTCTACTGTAATTGTTTAAAGTCACAAGTAATTTCCTTCTCTTATCAATGCTTATTTTGTTCTGCACAACTATTATGAAGTTCACAAAGAAACTGTAAATGAACAAAAGCATTAATGCTCTCCAGTACGAGCCGGCAGAGTGTGAAAACAGACAACAAAGAAACCGAGAGGAAACTAGTGAGAGACCTGTGTGGATTAAATATCTGAACCCATACTCTCGTAAAACCTTAATTTGTAAGTGTGTTGTTAAAATGTTTAAAGTCAATTTGAGGTTTAGCTGTTTTAAGGAGAGATAGAGCAAGACCTGCAACCTTGTAACGTTTGAAATATATATATATATATATTTGTATATTTGAAATTTGTATGTTTTAGTGCGTGGTTGGGAGAAAGATCTTAAGTATCAAGCGTGACCAATCGACCTCCTGTTTACACCGGCACCCACATGCCCAGTGTACATGAATAGGTATGTGATATTAGTTTTCAGGCTTTGATACACTTTGTTTATGGTTTAAATACATTATATGGATATTTGAAGAAGAATAAAATACATACAATCAAGAACCAAAGAAAGCTTCAGTGAATCGTTGGTGTGAACATTTTAATTTCATGTAAAACTTCAAATATAAAGGGTTACCTTTTTTAAGGATTGCAATTTTCTTGAGAACTCCCCACATAGTTCTGCCTCGTGAAACAAACGTTGGACTCTCACATCAAGCATTGTCATTCTTTCGACAATGTCTGCTCAGCCTCAGCTATCCCTGGGGGTTGGTAATGGTAATTTCACATGACACGCAGTGGGAGGTGATGCTCTCTTAACTAATGAAGCTGTCACTGTCATGCGCATTAATCACAGCTCACCCCTAATATCTGTCAAAGTGTCATGTCTGAGAACTAAACTGTGGCACTGACACGAGTCAAAACAACGCACCTCCTGTGAAGCAGCTGTTCGTCCTCCAAAAAAAGGTATTTGTGTATCATTTGGCGATGAAACTAAAGTTTTCTCAAGGGTAATGCCACAAACCTTGCTATCCCACAGCATCATTAAGAAAAAAAAAAAAAAAAAGTTACATTTTTGTGTTAATTTTTAGCTTTTCTTGATCCATGTGGTCATAACAAGTGAGGAGCATCACCTTGACTTAACATATTGAAGATACTCAGTGGGTGCTAAAAGAACTCTGGTACTGTACCTTCAAAGACTTCCTTGTAGTATTCTACTAAGATCCCTTTTGTCTTTCTTGTCTTTGTAGTTATTCTCTCTCTCGCTCTCTCTTAGTCTCTCTCACACTCCCTCAGAAATACCAAATTCGATACCAAAAAACGAATAAGCCTTTGTACAACGTAGAGGAGGTGAGAGTGGGTGAGTGTTTTGTGTGCATGTTTGCTGGAAGAAGCACGGGTGATGTAAAATCAGTCAAAATAGACCTCAATGTTGATCATCATTATATCCAAATCTTTAATAATCACTTCATGGACTTTACTGATAAATACAATAAACACATTATTAATAACTAGAACATCCTGATTGTCATTGTGATGAAGTAGTCTACAATACATTGAAGTGGTATTAGCCAATTAGGACAGATTTTACAAGCAAATAATGCATTTCCTGCTAAAAATGCATCAATGCAAATGAAACTTCAAAATGTGATTGATTGAAGTCAACTGCATGATTTTCACAAACATATTTTTCCAATACAAGTGCACTCAACATGTTTTAATCAGCCTACTCTGCAATCAGCACAATTTATATGAACACTTTTGAAAGAAAGACAAACAAGTAGAAACAAACTGGTAGCTGACTATTATGAGAAATACATTCTCATGTCATAACTTAAAGCACTATTTGGTTGTTGGGCATTATGCAGCACCAGTACCTGCAAAATAAATGCTACTACCTGAAACCTCATGGCAATACAATGTCTACAGAGCTGGTGAGCATGTTGCTATACCATGAGATGAGAATAGCTGCATCTCTTACTGAAAAAATATCAATAGGTTAAAGTTATAACCAATAGAATGAAGAGGAAGGTGTAGTTACAGTGGAGTATAATCCCATTTGCTTTTTCACAAGACAGCAGATCATCTGTGGAGAAAGAGGCAGAGAGAAGGACTTTCATCTTGTCATCTTTCACAATATGATTTGTACATGTAAGAAGATGTGTACGTATATGCACATTCAAATTTATGTTCCCGTCACTTTCAATAAAATTAATCTAAAAATGGTCATTTTGCATGATCTGTGTGTGTGTGTGTGTGTGTGTGCGCGAATAATGACCACAATAGAGAGGTGTATGAACATTATTCACACTGTGTGTAATCAGAGTTCAGTGAAGTGATGGCTGACTCTACTGTCCTCCCACTGAGAACTCCAGACTCGTGGTGAAGTGGACGGGAGAATAAACAAGGCAAAACGCCTGCCTGGCAGAGCCTGACACAATGCCTCCTACTACAGATGACTTTATAGAGCTTTGTGTGTATTGTTGTGTTGAGTTTTTGGGAGGGAGGGATGGATGAATGAATTAGATAGAGAAGCTAGATACATAGATGGATGGATGGATGGATAGATGGATAGATGGATAGCTGTCTAACCTGAGACTTTCTGTACTTTTGGGATAAATTTGTTCCAGAGGTGACACTCTTCAGCTCTCATCATCCTCCTTCGTTCTGGATGGTTGTAGTTCAGAGTGACATACTCTTGCCATTCAGGGGTGAACACAGGCCAGTTATCTCCATCAATGCTTGGATTCCTGACAAAAAGAACAGCCAATCAAGACAATTCAACAGTGCCCTGAGGGTCTTCAAACAGCTTGAGTGACTGATTGTCTTTCTGATTATACATACCCCGTCCGGGCAAAGGTGGCCCAGTGTTTCATAAACTTCTTTGTCATGTTCACTTCATTCTTCGTGTATCCCAGGGATGCATTCAGAGGCATTCCGAAGACAAATTCTATCTCATAGCCGTGCATAACGCCCATCCATTCTGGCCAAGGATTGACAGACGACCGGTGGTCAAATAAATAAAGGAAGGTCTGACCACCATGTTGAGAGTACCTGGTAAAAAATAAATAAACAAACATTGAACTATTTTTGCACTGCACTAGGTCTGGTTAATTAGAGAAAATACAACAAGAAATGAGGATTTACTGTTCATCCTATTTTTTTAGGACCCAAACCATTCAATTGGCTAGGGCAGTGTTCAAACAGACGAGACCTGCATTTTAAAAAATTCAGCCCCCTCATTCATTTGAATAAGAGGACACGGCTCAACGTTTGCTTTTTGGTATCTTGTTGCTTTTTGGTATCTAATACATCTTTAATTTCTTGGATTACTGAAACTGGATTTTTCTGGATTGTATTGTCCTGTCTAATCTGAGCCTAAAACAAGGTTTCAAGAATTCAGAAATGTAGAAGTGATGTGTTTAGTGAAATGCACTCTTGCCTACTCCTAAAGCCACACTAAAAGAGTGATGTGGAAAATAATTAAAACAATTATAGATAAAAAAAATAAAAATATCTGCAGTGTGCAGGGCAGATTCACTGAGAATATTGTGCAAGACATGGCTGAGGATACTATTGCAACTCAGAATTACCTCTGAGCAAACTCTAGCACAGGAGAAACAAACAGTTGGTCTCCAACCAGACTACCCAGTGAGTCACGATTTGTCGTCCTGTTATTCTCATCTGTCCAATCAGTGTACTGGAACACGGCCCCATCCCTAGTGAGATCACTTGCATGTTGCATTGTAATGGCCACTCCTCTCAGGAACTCATTTCTGGTGATAAGACTCTGGCCGGTGATGTTAAACCCAGGCATTCCATAAACTAAGAAGTAGGTCCCTTCATCCTTGTTTAAGCCAAACAGCACCTCTTTCTTTGGAAGGTTACCGGTACTAAGCAACACCTGCAGAGAAAAACAAAAAGGTGATTGGTGTTTGTAACATTTGTAAGTTTTTTTTGGCAAATAATACTGCAGTAATTGCCCAGTGAGCTTGGTTTTGATGTTTTGCTGATACCAGGGTACAGTCGGTTAGGTCAAAGTGTGTTAGATGTGTACTTGTAGCCATGTTACATAATATACAGTAATTAGGTCAACTGATTTTTTTTGTGTATTTCCATGTGTTAAATTTGAAAGTGTGACAGCTTCGACATATAGTTATTCAAATGCTGAATCTAAAAACCATGGCTTTCGGTGTTGACATTTGTTACACCAGCTAATTGAGGTAGGATTGTGAAAATATACTGAAACTTATTTATAAAACATGCAAAAACCTGTTTCATGGGTAATGGCCAAATTAACACACAGTGTCTCCACATACACACACACACACACACACACACCTACTTCGACTTTATCTTGTAGGAAGTCCCCATCAACAAAAGGGACAAAGGGAGCGGCTATGAGTGTAGGCTGTACGATAACATTATATTGCTTCAATGAAATTTCCAGGGGATCAGCCTCCTGCAGACAAGCTTTCATATCAGATGAAGGAGATTGGGGACAACCCAGTAGCATCGCCAGCTTCATAGACCTGGATATTGACGTAGAGAGGGAGCAAGGCAATCGGTGACAGAAGGAATGAGGAGGAATGTGAGGGAGACGGAGACAAATTGTTGACACATTTTGAGAAAGAGAACCAATATATTGAGAATCTTTTGACCAAGCACCATGTGTATATGTCCATGCTTGTGGTGAAATTTTAAAAAAATGGCTGTGAATGTACCCTATTCATTTGATGTTACTTTAACGTAAAAGGTTGCATGTTGCGGCTTCAAACAAATCAATCAAAACCGTGGCATAATAAATCTTATGAGTGATGGAAGGAGTGGAAAGATGTAAGAGGGTGACTGAAAATAGTACACCCTACCTGTGCCAGGTCTCACTCTGGCTGATTGTGGCCCAGGGTGCATTAGGAGTGCCACTCTGCAACACAGCCCTTTGAAAAAGACTATGGCTGCCTGGAGAGAGCAGGTGGAAGCCCACAGATGCTGACCCAGCGCTCTCCCCAAACAGAGTCACCTGGAAACAAAAGCCAACGGCTTTGTTTTATTGTTTGTTCAAACAGTATAAACAAATCTTATTATCAGATTTTAGGGTATAACGCAAATACATTTTACCTTTGTAGAATCCCCTCCAAAAGCAGCTATGTTTTTGGCAACCCAGTGGAGCGCCAAGCGCTGGTCCAGCAGGCCTGCATTGCTCTGGACGTTGTTGTCGTCAGGAATAGACAGGAAACCAAAAGCTCCGACTCTGTAATAAATGAGCATGAGAATGAGGAAAGATGGTGACAGCATTTAACTTAAGATAAATCCACCTACTCTTGTCGATTCCACAGCCAATGAGTAAAGAGAAGGGCATTGCACATAGTGGTAAGGACTTTTTATATACTGTACATACTCCTTTGCTTTGCTTATTGCACCAACACCAACTACCAGTTTTATTGACTTCTTGCAACTTCCGACGTAGGCAAAAATCCAAGTGTGTCAAGTGTAAAGGAGAGACCTAACTCACAGATATTCACCTCGTTAATGATTAGTAGGGAGTTTGCAGTTACATACAGTAACTATGTCCACTCATTATTATATTTTTTTCAGTTTACTTCAGTTCTCACCTGTAATTCATTGATACCACAACAACACCTTCAGATTTACTCAAGAAGCGACCATCATAAATGTCCAGAGAGGATGTTCCTTGACTGAACCCGCCTCCATAGATCCAGACAAGGACAGGAGCCAGTGGTGAGGGCTTAGGCTGGGTTTTGTTGAAACGAGGGGACCAGACGTTTAGGTACAGACAGTCTTCACTTAAAGGAGTGTTTGGGTTCCACATCTCTGAACCTTGGAACCCTTTAAAAAAATGACAATATTTATCAATGTCACTGGAGACTGATTGGGACCGTAGTCTAGCAATTGCCATACACTCCTATCTCTGTTCTTTCAGATGTTTAGAGATAAACATACTTCAGTCATACAGTCAGTTCAATTTCAACTTCATTATGACATTTCATTGCAAGCTGTATTTTAAGATGAAATATTAGCTGATGTTTCACTTAACTCATGTGGCAGTTTACGACGAATAGTTTCCGAACAATTACATAGGTGAATAAGTAAATAAATCCCTTGTTTGTTTTCCACTTAATGAGTACCGCTTTGTCCAAAGCAATAACAGCGGACCAACATCCATATCTATCTGTGTTGTCATATCTATATTTAGAGTACATTTGGGCAGTATTTCTGTACATATGCCTGGCACTGGTTGAAGCTGGCTATGAAACAACCCCTGACAGGTGGCTGTGTCTACGAATAGATATGTATGCACTACCCAGCTCCAAACCGTCTCTTGGGTAGGGGACTTAGTCTGTGTCAAACTGTGTGTGCTTATGTGCTTGTCTATTCATATTTTTGTTTGCTCAACTGCTATAGTGGCACCAAACAGTTGAGTGTGTGCGTGCGGGTGTGGCATGTTGTTATATAACTGCCGCTCCCCACTGAAACACCTACCTTAAGATGGTACATTGGTCTTTTAAGGTCATCTCCTAATCACACATGTACTTAGATGACCTTCTTTGGTGCCTTGTCACATGCTGCCTTCAAACGAAACTCATGAGCTCGTGGTTACGGCATGGGTGGTGGTGTACATAATATTCTTGCCGTTCAAGTTGTGAGAACACCACTGCTAGGCAGCAGCAACATGGACGGTGCTGTGGCTGTGTAGAAGTCTAGAGGCCACCGAGGCTCACAATTTAGCAAGTTAGCGAGCGGGTAATGTAATGCAGGAAAGACTTGTAAACGATTTGGCCGTTGGGAAGAGCAACATTCGCTAAGACATACAAAGCTTAAAATAGACGTTTGCTGCAGTGCACCAATTGAAAACATTTGCAAATTACACTCACCAAAGTACACGTGTACACACACAAAAAACCAAAGCAGGTACGCGGTGAAGGTGATGTGCGTTAGTGTGCTGAATCCTATCACACCTCATATGCCACATCCCAATGTACACGCACACTACATATTTTGTTATGAAATGAATGCTATCCAGCCGACAGTAAAATAGAAAAACAAAAGAAACCCAGAGAAGACCTTGCAACTTGTATTTGATGTATGTTTTTTTGGCACATAATAATGACTTGTATATTCAAAATGAAATTTGGTGTGCGCAAAAAAATAAAATGTCCTCTTTTGGGACATCAGGGGCTCTGAATAGTCCTGGTGAGTCATCAAGTATTGGCTGTCATTTCAGGCAGGTGTTTTTTCATTATCTAGACCTTGTTGGCAGGGCTAACCCACTTGAATAACAGTACATGTACACAACACAATATACTGTATATGTAGGCATTGTGCCCATCCGTGTAAACGTGTATCGTACCTTGAAAGGTTGTATCTGGCAGTTGGTAGCAGGAATTTGGGAATTGGGTGGCATCCCTCACTCCTTCCCAACTCTCTACTGGCTCTGGAGCGCTGAATCGCAGTTTCCCCAAAGGTGGTTTCCCATAAGGAATTCCTAAAAATGCTCCAACATTGCCACCTAGCACTGAAAGCAACTTCCCTTGAACTTTCCCATGCCTGGTGTCGATTACAAGGTCATCTTGAGTGGCAAGTGATACAGTCAGGAAATAAGGTAACAGAAGAAGAAGGGTGACATGTGTACAGGGAGAAACTTTCGCCATGGAAAATCCTGGGGAGAAAAAAAGACAGCACACACAAACACTTTATTATTTAATTTTTGTTTATCAAAAATGTTGCCTATTAGATTACACTAAATAATTAATACAATAACTGACATGTTTTTTTACTTTATTACAGATAAGATCTACTTTTATATACTCCAAAGCTACGTCAATACTGTACTTATCATGTAATCATAACATGTAGGCTATTAGAGTGAATTATTACACTAAATAATGAATATAACAACTGGTGTTACCAGAATACCAGACATGGCCTAAACTCTACTTTACCACGGATGAGTTATACTTTCATACACTCCTTATGAAGCTATGTCAATACAGTACGGTGGGTGCTGACACCTTAAATTCCCAATTTAGCCACAGTAACTTGGGTAAATAATTTGAGTGCTTTCACTGCCACTGGCATGAACGCGTTTATTTTCAACCCGTGTCAGTGGAGAGTGGGATGCTGTCAAAAAAGTGCGGATCAAGCGCGACGGAACGGCGGCTGCGGTGGTCATTCCCGCAGCATGTGCGTCACTTTAGAAGCGTCCCATTATAATCTTTAAAATATCTGGAAGCAAATATGCCGCGAGTGATCAGAAAGATGCAAAGCGCAGTTGACTCGTGGAGGCGGCGACGGAGCACATTGTGAGTTTAGCGAGGAAAAGCCGCGTTCAGCTGCATTTAAAAAGAGAATTTGGGAGAGACACTCTCACTCCGACTCAAACATTTCCTGACAGTGAATGTACCAGGACCAATTCATAGAAAGCCTTAGTGACGTCTTACCTTGTCAGACAGCTTGGCTGGAGTGAATGAAGACACCGTATTGATGGGACGAAGAAGGCGTGGACACAAGCCCTCTGTACAGTATCTGGGCTGGCCATGTGTGACACCCACTACTACTACAGTTATAATAATAGCAACAACAACAACAATAAAGTGATACAAATATAAAAACATATTTTTTACGAAAGTAAAACTTAGTTTACTCTTCCATCCAAAATAGTAATAATTATAATACTAATAATAATTGTGTCTTCTGGCCTGCACTGTGTTCATATATTCAACACTTGTTGGAAAACACTATGGTCACCTGTCACATGTCTGTCCAGTGGTGCACTACAAAGATCCGTTAGTTAAGTACCAGTGCAACACTAAAAACTCTTCATTACAAATACATGTTCTGTATTTATTATGTAAATGTATTATCAGCAAAATGAAAACTTTCAAAAGTAAAGGCAGAAAAATGGCCCCTGAGACTGAAGTATCATTTTACATAACTTGATCAGATTGTAAATGCTGATGCATCAGTCTGTAAGATGCATTTTACTGTATTGTACTGTTGAGGTGGGACTCATTTTAACTGCTTTATAAACAGTTTAGTCCAGTGGTTCCCAACTAAGGGGCCGGTCCCCTCCAAAGTGTCGCAAGATAAATCTGAGAGGTCATTAGATAATTAATGGGAAAGGAAAGATGACAGAATTAAGTTCTGCAACACAAATGTCTATTAATTTATTGTACTATTCTCTAATATTCATTTGTGATATATTGGATATGTTTACCTTTCAAGCCATTAAATGTTTATTTAAATGAAACCTTTTGAGAACTTAGAGGACATGTCTCTGGTAGAACTGCGTACAGCCCTTATCTAAAACATAAGAATGGGACTCAACTAGAAGCTTTTTTTAAGAGGTCCCCATTTATAGATCTGGTTCAATATTTAATAATCCTTTTTATGTTGTAATCTAATTGTGTATTTTATGTGCACAATCCACAGTATGCAGCTGTGATTATTAATGAGGTGGAGTACAAAGAACAATATTTCCCTCTGTAAAGTATTTGAAGTGTGAAGTAGCATAAAAGGAAAGTACGGAAGTAATGTACAAATACCTCACAGCACAGTACTTAAGTAAGTATATTGATACTTCCCCAGTGTCAGCAATGAATTGTGGAGGATTCACTGCCTCTCTCCTGGTCACCTCAGCGGGACACAGAGACGACTGGCACTGAGCAAGAGGCAGTCATTCTGATTATATTGTGGTCATCAGTTCAACAACAATAAACAATAACGTGAGCGTTATGCAGAGTTGAAAACAGGGCTTCATTGTACATTAAACACAGTGATGGGTTGATTTAACACAAAGACACATGCTTTTTTTTTTTTCGCATGTCCTGCATTCCAACCCTGTCTCTGAGAACTTCAGTTCATATTCTGGCAAATACGTTTTGCAGAAAGAAAATGCCAACTGAATTATTGTTGAAACAACATAATGAGAACAATTTTTTTAAGTATCATATCAGCTGTGTGTAAGTGTTACATTCAGGACATACTGTATATGCCAATGTTTACTGACGTCATAAGTGATATTCTTTTCCTGGCAGTATTTAATCGAGCTTCCGCTCTTTTCTATCACTTATGGTGCACTTGATAAAAAACAATTATTTGCTACAAGGCTCATGTTTTTGAACTTCCTCATAACACTAAAAATCACTTTTCTATTCTATTGCTTGATGCCTGTGCATATATAGCAGGAAATAAGCCTGCTTATTATCAAGCATATCTCTGAGGGAAATCCAGAATCAGTAATCAATGTATGTTATACTGAACATACAGCATATATATTCTCCTTTATGACTGCAATTAAAGCTCATTTGGCATAGTGTCACAGTGTCGTTTTCCTCATTATTATAGCACTTCCTGTGTCTGCCCCTTGTTTTTTTCTCACACTACGTTATGCATATTCTGTCTAAACCATAAATGATTTTGGATCTGAGTTAAGTCCGGCAATTCCAGGAAGATCTGGATTAACTTGCATTTCCAACACTACCATCTTGTTACATAACGCTTGGTCAGTGGCCCTAAGCTTCAAACTATGACACTTTAGGTGCCCTCTATAGCGTCAGTTTTGGATGTGTCTGGAAGCGTGTCTTTTCAAAATAAAGCTCCGCCTTTAGGCAACACAAACAGTGACTTAGGTTTTGTAAAACAGCGTGGTTGACATTATCTTGACTGACTAAAGAACAATGTGCCTAGAGATTGGCAAACAACAGTAATGACTCACAACACTAACGACCCATGGGACAATGACTGATGATTGATGACTACTTGATCATATACTTGATGACTGAGTTTTACTTTTAATTTCACATTAAACAGGAACAGCAGTCCCCACTTTAATCTTGGTATTTAAAAATCTATATTTTTTCATAATCTAATCAGTATTAATGATTTAAAAAATATTTTTCACAGATGTCAAATGGAATGAAATCCCTCCTCCTGGCAAAAGAAGTTAAGCAATAATTTAAAACCACAGGAAAACATTTAACCCTATACAA
The DNA here is from genome assembly GCF_004355925.1 of Anarrhichthys ocellatus. Lineage (NCBI taxonomy): Eukaryota > Metazoa > Chordata > Actinopteri > Perciformes > Anarhichadidae > Anarrhichthys > Anarrhichthys ocellatus. The sequence goes on along the minus strand of NW_022280054.1, from coordinate 6,636,316 downwards.
TGATATCTTTTGTTTTTATCTCTTTATGTCTTTATGTCTTTATCTCTCTCACTGTCTGACCATATTTCAACATACCACTGAGCTGTAACATTGGACATCATCACAAAAGAACGGGAGCTGTGGGAGGTCTGGCTCCTTAGAGACAGCTCAGCGGGAGAGTTGGGTATAGGCATAGACAGAAATATGCACAGGCAGAAGTAGGAAGAGAGACAGAAAGAAAGAGCAAGGCAGCCAACAGTTTGTTTGAGAAATGAGACAGCACCATAACCACACACCATCAGGGATTAGGCAGTTAAAGGGAGAAATGACAGGCATTTGATAGGAGCCTTTGAGACGATATTTTCTCTCTCTCATTCCAACATCATCAAAATAGGCTTGGGACTGGAATGTAACCCCCCCAAACACACTCACACACACACACATACAGACAAGTTAATTTCACCCATGCCCTTTGAATGTCAATCTGCTGTTATGAAGGCAGGGATAAGCAGTGAAAAATAAAAAAGAAGAAAAAAAACCTTTAATACATTTCTTGTGTGTAAGCATTGAGCAGTACGATAGTAAATATCCAATCATGGTGTCACAGAGAGGGATATTGGTTTATGTCATGCTCTTTCTGTCTCTCTCTATTTCATTGGGATGTTTGTGTGTGTGTGTGTGTGTGTGTGTGTGTGTGTGTGTGTGTGTGTGTGTGTCTGCAATAATTTGAAGCTGGAGATTTTTGAGGTATTACATCTTTTACTTAACATTATAGACATATTTATGCAACAAATTCTGAAAAGAAAGTTCTGAAAAAAAGGAGCGTCACTTTTTTGATGCTTAATATTCACGTTCTGTGTGAAAGTATTCATGACAAAAACAACTGTTCAAACATATTAATGTGCAAATTAATCGCACAAAATAAAGGCCCAAGAGGAAATTAAGTGATCAAACCAAACACACACCTGGATAGCTGAAGAACCAATTAAATATATTTATAAAGGAACTAGCTTAGATGTTTAACAGTTACATTTCCAAGTTGAATTGCATTTTGTCAAGATAGACATCTTCACAAAGAGCAATGATAGTATAATCGCAGAAAAAAAAAAAGGTTGCCATATTGTAAACCTCATTTTATAAGCACAGGCAGAGCCCTCTACAGGACTCAATGGTTAATACTCTTCTCCAATCATGGGCATGCATTCGCCGGCTGAACATTTGCATAAGCATAGCTGTACACCAACCCAACCACTCTGATCCCGACCGGCGAGAGGTGAGTAGCTACAGCCTAAACTACTTCCTTGTAACCTAGGCCGGCACACAAGAACAAGGAGTCGACCACAATCCCACCGTACATATATCCTCGACACTTACCCCACCGAACACAGCGGTCGACACTGCATGAGACAGCCCGCTATCCACCAAACAAAAAGGAAAGAATAGACCCAACTGAAAGGAACAGGGGATCTAACCTTTTCTTGGTACTCTGACCACTTTTGCCTTGTAAAACACAATGTTGAATCCTATTCTTGCCGCCTGGATGGTCTGCACAACCTGTGAAAACAAACCAGCCATCCTCAGCCTGTCCCTTTCAGGGGCCAAGCGTGAAGGGTCCAAATCTGCTTCATCACCCCAGGGTGTTGCCTCCACTCATCTGGTAGTGGTCTGCCTTTTGACATGAGGTTGGCACCCCTGTTCTCTAGTCCTATAATGTGGAGAACATGTCCAAATTGGTCAGCTACGCATTTGCAAATGTTTAGTAGGCATCTGCATTCTACTGATTGGGAAAGTATTACACATATAGTTCAGTAGAAGGTTGAGCCTGTGTACGTTTGAACAGGACATTTTACATATTGAACAACATTTAAATTCCTTGACTTCCTTGATCAGCACCACCACATCCTCATTTCCAACATTTTACAATGTGGTGTATACGAGGCGTGACACGTGCAGATACGTGTGGATGCACTCTTGCACTAACGTGCAAAGACAAAGACAACAGATTAACCAATAGCGTCCCATTTGTTTTAACCTTCAGAGGTAAGAGAGCACTTATCCTTCACCGACATACACTTCCCTAATTGGTGGAGCAGAGATTGATAGAGAACAGACACGTAGCTGGTTGGGTTGGGGGGATGTCACTTAGATGTTTGGCAGCTGGTTAACAGGTTTCAGAACATGCCGCTCTAACTAGATTACTCAGTAAATGGACTGCAGAATGGAGACCTGACAAGGTCAAGTTTGACAGAGTGGGCTATACAATCCATGTTTTTGGCAGCAAATGCTACAGTACAATATTCATATAGAAGATATTATATTATTTGACAGTAGCAGAAATAGAAGCAAAGAAACAAGTTGATGGATTTATCTGTTTGAAAATCTGATGGTGGGCATACATTTGCTAATATCAAATCTAGTTTCAAGAAATCATCCTGGGACAGAACGACAGTTCAGGCCAGTTCAGCAAGGGGAGACCTGCCCAAGACTGCACGTGTATGTTCTACTTGTTGTTTCAGCCCTCCATCCAGACCAAAGCAGACAACCTTTAGTCATCTCTAGCTTTCTCTGTGAAAATGATCTGTTTAAATGTCAATAAAGTTGAACAAATAGCATATCTTTTGTCTTTAACCTGGATTTAGGAGCGCTGCAGGGTTATAATATATGTCATCAAAACATTAAAAGTATGAATAAAAAGCAGTACCGTCGGGGATTATCAATACTACGATTTTTAATTATTTACCACCCTTTAATAACTGGTTTCAGAATGCATCCCTACCTTCAGATAACATGAAACGTGAAAGGCTCTCTCTAGAGCCAGGGTCCGTTCTGGGCTGCTGTAGAAACATAGTGAAGCAAGATGGTGTGAAAGACGACCCGCTCCCTACGTAGATATAAATGGCCTTTTCTAAGCTAAGGAAAACGTAACGCGTCTTAGTTTCGGGTGATTATACACCGATTAAAACATAGTTATGAATATTATGTTCAGTATCTAACAATTAACCCCCTAAATGTTACTCACTGTCCCATTAACTGTCCATATGTTAAGTTGGCTTAGGTATATAAGTTGACTGAAATGTTGCCCCTTATGTATTCAGTTCAACACTTAAGGTCAATATATGCTTTCCACTCGCTGTAACAGGGGAGAGTGGGCACTCTGTACTGTAAGCTGGATTTGAGCCTGATGCATATTTAAAAAAAAAATCCCCACCAGCCACATAAAACGGGATATTTGGGTCAGATGAGTGTCCACTTTACTGATGTCACTGTGTATAATTCTGGGTATTTAAGTCTTTAAGACATTAAACAGGAAACACAGTCATGTCCCACTGCCACTTAAGGCCGCGATGTCCATTTGTCCTAACCGAAAGACTATCATCTTTTTTTTGTCTTCATGCAATCATGCATGACATCATATTACTAAATAATAGGTCACATTTTTTGGCTTATGCCTACATCCATATTTGGGTCAGGCTTCACTCTTCAGAGTAAGTCAACATGGTCCTCATGGATGTCACAGACAGATTACTAGGGATTTAGCCTGTTTATGCTACAGTGTGCTGGTGGCTAAAAGGTTAGAGAAATGTTAGTGCAGCGTGACTGCAGGATAGCAAGTGGACAAGAGTTGTCTGTGTGTGTGTGTGTGTGTGTGTGTGTGTGTGAGTGAGTGTGTGGGCAAGTGCATGAGTGGGAGAGAGACTGAGAAGCAGTATGATAGATTATACAACCATTTCAATGGTGTAAAATGTCATTTGAAATCCTACTTTTGGTTCAGTCTTAATAAAAACACTCAACCTTATTGCGACACATTTAGTGTGCCAATGCTACCTACCCCTCAACTCACTCTGTCTTCCTCACTTGCTCATGCTCACAGAAACCAATACACACAGACACATGCTCACTCATGAGCACACACAAAAGGGACTTATCAGGCTGCTGTGTGTCTGAAGTGTTGTGTTTTATATTGCAGCCATATTTCATTTTGGCCTACTTTCTTTAAATTGCCTATGGGGTTTTGTACGGGGAGAACCATCACATTTATATATGAGATTGAAGTAAAAAAACGAGAGGTGGGGGACTTGTTTATGTTCTTATTCATTTTCCTTGCCTGATCCGTACTCTCTGTATGCTGCCCTTTTTTTCCCTATTGTTCATTTCCTTACTTTTCTCTGTCTATTCCTGACTCTCATGTCACTCCCCGAGCCTGTGCGGCTGTGCAAGATGGGCTTAATCACTGTGAGGGGCTCACAGGTGATGATGTATGGAAAATGAGGGGCAAAGGGATGGATAAGGGAGGAAAGGAAAGGATGTTTTTTTAGTCTATTGTGGAAAGGTATTTTAGAGTGGAGGACCAAATTAAATTTGAAACAAAAATATGTCTGTTAGTCGAAACTTGTCTTTCTAGAAGACGGGATGGGATAGATGAATAAGGAAGTGGTAGACAGTATCCTCTCTATTTCAACATATATATTTCATAAAATGTCATTTTTTTTACACTACTGTTCATCAAATTACTTGAGATGAGTAGTGGAGAGAGTACAAACGTGCTATCCCCTTAACAAGTTATTTGCTTTCTTGCTGTTGCATCACAAATTTCAAGATGTTTAATGTGACTTTTGTGCTGTAACAAATGGCAACTCAATGGAAACATAGATCATGTCCACCAGCAGCGGGACAGAGAGAGAGACAGAGAAGGTGGGAGGGGGGGTATTTTGAAGTTGATACATTCACTTTTGATTCATATTACTAGGAGAAAAACATGTTCACACAAAACACAAAGGTGCACACACACACACACACACCTACGTACACAAGTACACAAGCACAGTCTTTCCCCAACGCCCACACATGTTCAAACATTCATGAACATAATGCCTCTTGTTTGTGACTTTCAATTTGTAGCGGTAAAAAAAAACTAATTTTAAAACCATTTTGGCCTTCAACAAAGTAGTTGCTTATTTGCATACAGACTATGAATGGAGTGTGTGCGTGTGTGTGTGTGTGTGTGTGTGTGTGTGTGTGTGTGTGTGTGTGTGTGTGTGTGTG